>NW_026281410.1:0-5189 GCF_023373465.1 Oncorhynchus keta
CCTGTTACCCATAGATAGACAGGCTAGAATAACACGTCAACCCTGTTACCCATAGATAGACAGGCTAGAATAACACGTCAACCCTGTTACCCATAGATAGACAGGCTAGAATAACACGTCAACCCTGTTACCCATAGATAGACAGGCTAGAATAACACATCAACCCTGTTACCCATAGATAGACAGGCTAGAATAACACGTCAACCCTGTTACCCATAGATAGACAGGCTAGAATAACACATCAACCCTGTTACCCATAGATAGACAGGCTAGAATAACACGTCAACCCTGTTACCCATAGATAGACAGGCTAGAATAACACATCAACCCTGTTACCTATAGATAGACAGGCTAGAATAACACATCAACCCTGTTACCCATAGATAGACAGGCTAGAATAACACGTCAACCCTGTTACCCATAGATAGACAGGCTAGAATAACACATCAACCCTGTTACCCATAGATAGACAGGCTAGAATAACACGTCAACCCTGTTACCCATAGATAGACAGGCTAGAATAACACGTCAACCCTGTTACCCATAGATAGACAGGCTAGAATAACACGTCAACCCTGTTACCCATAGATAGACAGGCTAGAATAACACGTCAACCCTGTTACCCATAGATAGACAGGCTAGAATAACACGTCAACCCTGTTACCCATAGATAGACAGGCTAGAATAACACGTCAACCCTGTTACCCATAGATAGACAGGCTAGAATAACACATCAACCCTGTTACCCATAGATAGACAGGCTAGAATAACACGTCAACCCTGTTACCCATAGATAGACAGGCTAGAATAACACGTCAACCCTGTTACCCATAGATAGACAGGCTAGAATAACACGTCAACCCTGTTACCCATAGATAGACAGGCTAGAATAACACGTCAACCCTGTTACCCATAGATAGACAGGCTAGAATAACACGTCAACCCTGTTACCCATAGATAGACAGGCTAGAATAACACATCAACCCTGTTACCCATAGATAGACAGGCTAGAATAACACATCAACCCTGTTACCCATAGATAGACAGGCTAGAATAACACATCAACCCTGTTACCCATAGATAGACAGGCTAGAATAACACGTCAACCCTGTTACCCATAGATAGACAGGCTAGAATAACACGTCAACCCTGTTACCCATAGATAGACAGGCTAGAATAACACGTCAACCCTGTTACCCATAGATAGACAGGCTAGAATAACACGTCAACCCTGTTACCCATAGATAGACAGGCTAGAATAACACGTCAACCCTGTTACCCATAGATAGACAGGCTAGAATAACACGTCAACCCTGTTACCCATAGATAGACAGGCTAGAATAACACGTCAACCCTGTTACCCATAGATAGACAGGCTAGAATAACACGTCAACCCTGTTACCCATAGATAGACAGGCTAGAATAACACATCAACCCTGTTACCCATAGATAGACAGGCTAGAATAACACGTCAACCCTGTTACCCATAGATAGACAGGCTAGAATAACACATCAACCCTGTTACCCATAGATAGACAGGCTAGAATAACACATCAACCCTGTTACCCATAGATAGACAGGCTAGAATAACACGTCAACCCTGTTACCCATAGATAGACAGGCTAGAATAACACATCAACCCTGTTACCCATAGATAGACAGGCTAGAATAACACGTCAACCCTGTTACCCATAGATAGACAGGCTAGAATAACACGTCAACCCTGTTACCCATAGATAGACAGGCTAGAATAACACGTCAACCCTGTTACCCATAGATAGACAGGCTAGAATAACACATCAACCCTGTTACCCATAGATAGACAGGCTAGAATAACACATCAACCCTGTTACCCATAGATAGACAGGCTAGAATAACACGTCAACCCTGTTACCCATAGATAGACAGGCTAGAATAACACGTCAACCCTGTTACCCATAGATAGACAGGCTAGAATAACACGTCAACCCTGTTACCCATAGATAGACAGGCTAGAATAACACGTCAACCCTGTTACCCATAGATAGACAGGCTAGAATAACACGTCAACCCTGTTACCCATAGATAGACAGGCTAGAATAACACGTCAACCCTGTTACCCATAGATAGACAGGCTAGAATAACACGTCAACCCTGTTACCCATAGATAGACAGGCTAGAATAACACATCAACCCTGTTACCCATAGATAGACAGGCTAGAATAACACGTCAACCCTGTTACCCATAGATAGACAGGCTAGAATAACACGTCAACCCTGTTACCCATAGATAGACAGGCTAGAATAACACGTCAACCCTGTTACCCATAGATAGACAGGCTAGAATAACACATCAACCCTGTTACCCATAGATAGACAGGCTAGAATAACACGTCAACCCTGTTACCCATAGATAGACAGGCTAGAATAACACGTCAACCCTGTTACCTATAGATAGACAGGCTAGAATAACACGTCAACCCTGTTACCCATAGATAGACAGGCTAGAATAACACATCAACCCTGTTACCCATAGATAGACAGGCTAGAATAACACGTCAACCCTGTTACCCATAGATAGACAGGCTAGAATAACACGTCAACCCTGTTACCCATAGATAGACAGGCTAGAATAACACGTCAACCCTGTTACCCATAGATAGACAGGCTAGAATAACACGTCAACCCTGTTACCCATAGATAGACAGGCTAGAATAACACGTCAACCCTGTTACCCATAGATAGACAGGCTAGAATAACACGTCAACCCTGTTACCCATAGATAGACAGGCTAGAATAACACGTCAACCCTGTTACCCATAGATAGACAGGCTAGAATAACACGTCAACCCTGTTACCCATAGAT
The DNA here is from genome assembly GCF_023373465.1 of Oncorhynchus keta. NCBI lineage: Eukaryota > Metazoa > Chordata > Actinopteri > Salmoniformes > Salmonidae > Oncorhynchus > Oncorhynchus keta. The sequence continues at coordinate 2,846 of NW_026281410.1, forward strand.
AGACAGGCTAGAATAACACGTCAACCCTGTTACCCATAGATAGACAGGCTAGAATAACACGTCAACCCTGTTACCCATAGATAGACAGGCTAGAATAACACGTCAACCCTGTTACCCATAGATAGACAGGCTAGAATAACACGTCAACCCTGTTACCCATAGATAGACAGGCTAGAATAACACGTCAACCCTGTTACCCATAGATAGACAGGCTAGAATAACACATCAACCCTGTTACCCATAGATAGACAGGCTAGAATAACACGTCAACCCTGTTACCCATAGATAGACAGGCTAGAATAACACGTCAACCCTGTTACCCATAGATAGACAGGCTAGAATAACACGTCAACCCTGTTACCCATAGATAGACAGGCTAGAATAACACATCAACCCTGTTACCCATAGATAGACAGGCTAGAATAACACGTCAACCCTGTTACCCATAGATAGACAGGCTAGAATAACACATCAACCCTGTTACCCATAGATAGACAGGCTAGAATAACACATCAACCCTGTTACCCATAGATAGACAGGCTAGAATAACACGTCAACCCTGTTACCCATAGATAGACAGGCTAGAATAACACGTCAACCCTGTTACCTATAGATAGACAGGCTAGAATAACACGTCAACCCTGTTACCCATAGATAGACAGGCTAGAATAACACGTCAACCCTGTTACCCATAGATAGACAGGCTAGAATAACACGTCAACCCTGTTACCCATAGATAGACAGGCTAGAATAACACGTCAACCCTGTTACCCATAGATAGACAGGCTAGAATAACACGTCAACCCTGTTACCCATAGATAGACAGGCTAGAATAACACGTCAACCCTGTTACCCATAGATAGACAGGCTAGAATAACACGTCAACCCTGTTACCCATAGATAGACAGGCTAGAATAACACGTCAACCCTGTTACCCATAGATAGACAGGCTAGAATAACACGTCAACCCTGTTACCCATAGATAGACAGGCTAGAATAACACGTCAACCCTGTTACCCATAGATAGACAGGCTAGAATAACACGTCAACCCTGTTACCCATAGATAGACAGGCTAGAATAACACATCAACCCTGTTACCCATAGATAGACAGGCTAGAATAACACGTCAACCCTGTTACCCATAGATAGACAGGCTAGAATAACACGTCAACCCTGTTACCCATAGATAGACAGGCTAGAATAACACGTCAACCCTGTTACCCATAGATAGACAGGCTAGAATAACACGTCAACCCTGTTACCCATAGATAGACAGGCTAGAATAACACGTCAACCCTGTTACCCATAGATAGACAGGCTAGAATAACACGTCAACCCTGTTACCCATAGATAGACAGGCTAGAATAACACGTCAACCCTGTTACCCATAGATAGACAGGCTAGAATAACACGTCAACCCTGTTACCCATAGATAGACAGGCTAGAATAACACGTCAACCCTGTTACCCATAGATAGACAGGCTAGAATAACACGTCAACCCTGTTACCCATAGATAGACAGGCTAGAATAACACGTCAACCCTGTTACCCATAGATAGACAGGCTAGAATAACACGTCAACCCTGTTACCCATAGATAGACAGGCTAGAATAACACGTCAACCCTGTTACCCATAGATAGACAGGCTAGAATAACACGTCAACCCTGTTACCCATAGATAGACAGGCTAGAATAACACGTCAACCCTGTTACCCATAGATAGACAGGCTAGAATAACACGTCAACCCTGTTACCCATAGATAGACAGGCTAGAATAACACGTCAACCCTGTTACCCATAGATAGACAGGCTAGAATAACACATCAACCCTGTTACCCATAGATAGACAGGCTAGAATAACACGTCAACCCTGTTACCCATAGATAGACAGGCTAGAATAACACGTCAACCCTGTTACCCATAGATAGACAGGCTAGAATAACACATCAACCCTGTTACCCATAGATAGACAGGCTAGAATAACACGTCAACCCTGTTACCTATAGATAGACAGGCTAGAATAACACATCAACCCTGTTACCCATAGATAGACAGGCTAGAATAACACGTCAACCCTGTTACCCATAGATAGACAGGCTAGAATAACACGTCAACCCTGTTACCCATAGATAGACAGGCTAGAATAACACGTCAACCCTGTTACCCATAGATAGACAGGCTAGAATAACACATCAACCCTGTTACCCATAGATAGACAGGCTAGAATAACACGTCAACCCTGTTACCCATAGATAGACAGGCTAGAATAACACGTCAACCCTGTTACCCATAGATAGACAGGCTAGAATAACACATCAACCCTGTTACCCATAGATAGACAGG
>NW_026281411.1:0-9993 GCF_023373465.1 Oncorhynchus keta
CCTCGCAAGGCTGCAGGCCCAGACGGCATCCCCAGCCGCGCCCTCAGAGCATGCGCAGACCAGCTGGCCGGTGTGTTTACGGACATATTCAATCAATCCCTATACCAGTCTGCTGTTCCCACATGCTTCAAGAGGGCCACCATTGTTCCTGTTCCCAAGAAAGCTAAGGTAACTGAGCTAAGCGACTACCGCCCGTAGCACTCACTTCCGTCATCATGAAGTGCTTTGAGAGACTAGTCAAGGACCATATCACCTCCACCCTACCTGACACCCTAGACCCACTCCAATTTGCTTACCACCCAAATAGGTCCACAGGCGATGCAATCTCAACCACACTGCACTGCCCCTAACCCATCTGGACAAGAGGAATACCTATGTGAGAATGCTGTTCATCGACTACAGCTCGGCATTCAACACCATAGTACCCTCAAACTCGTCATCAAGCTCGAGACCTGGGTCTCGACCCGCCTAATGCAACTGGGTACTGGACTTCCTGACGGGCCGCCCCCAGGTGGTGAGGGAAACAACAACTTTTATCTCCCACCCTGCTGATCCTCAACACTGGGGCCCCCCTGAGGTGCGGTCTGAGCCCTCTCCTGTACTCCTGTTCACCCCACGACTGCGTATTACGCCGCGCCTCAACTTAATCATCAAGTTTGCGGACGACACAACAGTGGTAGGCTTGATTACCAACAACGACGAGACGGCCTACAGGGAGGAGGTGAGGGCCCTCGGAGTGTGGTGTCAGGAAATAACCTCACACTCAACGTCAACAAAACTAAGGAGATGATTGTGGACTTCAGGAAACAGCAGAGGGAACACCCCCTATCACATCGATGGAAAAGTAGTGGAGAGGGTAGTAAGTTTAAGTTCCTCGGCATACACATCACCAGACAAACTGAATTGGTCCACTCACACAGACAGCATCGTGAAGAGAGGAGCAGCAGCGCCTCTTCAACCTCAGGAGGCTGAATACATTTGGCTTTGTCACCAAAGCACTCACAAACTTCTACAGATGCACAATCGAGAGCATCCTGGCGGGCTGTATCACCGCCTGGTATGGCAACTGCTCCGCCCACAACCACTTAAGGCTCTCAGAGGGTAGTGAGGTCTGCACACGGCATCACCGGGGGCAAACTGCCTGCCTTCAGGACACCTACACCACCCAATGTTACAGGAAGGCCATAAAGATCATCAAGGACAACAACCACCGAGCCACTGCCTGTTCACCACGCTATCATCCAGAGGCGAGGTCCCAGTACAGGTGCATCAAAGCTGGGACCGAGAGACTGAAAAACAGCTTCTAACTCAAGGCCATCAGACTGTTAAACAGCCACCACTAACATTGAGTGGCTGCCACCACACTGACACTGACTCAACTCCAGCCACTTTAATAATGGGAATTGATGAAATTATGTAAAATATATCACTAGCCACTTTAAACAATGCTACCTAATATAATGTTTACATACCCTACATTATTCATCTCATATGCATACGTATATACTGTACTCTATATCATCTATTGCATCCTTATGTAATACATGTATCACTAGCCACTTTAACTATGCCACTTTGTTTACATACTCATCTCATATGTATATACTGTACTCGATACGATCTACTGTATCTTGCCTATGCTGCTCTGTACCATCACTCATTCATATATCTTTATGTACATATTCTTTATCCTTACACTGTGTATAAGACAGTAGTTTTGGAAGTATTAGTTAGATTACTTGTTGGTTATTACTGCATTGTCGGAACTAGAAGCACAAGCATTTCGCTACACTCACATTAACATCTGCTAACCATGTGTATGTGACAAATAACATTTGATTTGATTTGATTTGTCATGAGTCCCATGGGGGTTCAGAAGAGCTGCGTCAGGGGATCTAACATTACTCTAACATGAACTGGCCCTCCTCCAACTGTCTCAATCTCCACAGACATGCATGCATGCACCAACAGAAACACATTTTAAATACTATATTTGAATCTACAAAATCACATTACAATCGAGAAGGATTTAAACATTTCATAGGTCATGGATACAGTATGGACACTTATGGATACCAAGCACCTTCTTCTCCATGTTGCAAAGCTGCCCAGGACAGCTGACATGGAGCAGTACCTTGCCAGCTCCTATGCAGGCCTGCAATCTGAAGGTTACATACTGTCAGCCTATGTACATGGCAGAGACTCCCAAATATCAGCACTACAAGATTGCACCGATAAGGAAGACTGTTTAGGCGTGACACGAGGGGCTGGTATTTCAAAGACTTGTCAGCAAAGGCCTGCTCCATGTAAGAGTCAAAATAACAAACCACTTTCAAAATGAGCACCACACATACACACACAGGCCTCCCTCCTCTACCCAACCGGCATGGGAACCACACAATCCCAGAGAATAAGGAGGATTAATTTTAACTAGAGGGGTACAACGGAACATAATCCACCTGAATCCTGTCAACTAGCTAGAGGGGTACAACGGAACATAATCCACCTGAATCCTGTCAACTAGCTAGAGAGGGTACAACAGAACATAATCCACCTGACTCCTGTCAACTAGCTAGTGGTACAACAGAGACATAATCCACCTGAATCCTGTCAACTAGCTAGTGGTACAACAGAACATAATCCACCTGAATCCTGTCAACTAGCTAGAGGGTACAACAGAACATAATCCACCTGAATCCTGTCAACGAGCTAGTGGGGTACAACAGAACATAATCCACCTGAATCCTGTCAACTAGCTAGTGGGGTACAACAGAGACATAGTCCACCTGAATCCTGTCAACTAGCTAGTGGGGTACAACAGAACATAATCCACCTGAATCCTGTCAACTAGCTAGAGGGTACAACAGAACATAATCCACCTGAATCCTGTCAACTAGCTAGGTACAACAGAACATAATCCACCTGAATCCTGTCAACTAGCTAGAGGGTACAACAGAACATAATCCACCTGAATCCTGTCAAACTAGCTAGAGGGTACAACAGAACATAATCCACCTGAATCCCTGTCAACTGGCTAGTGGGGTACAACAGAACATAATCCACCTGAATCCTGTCAACTAGCTAGAGGGTACAACAGAACATAATCCACCTGAATCATGTCAACTAGCTTGTGGGGTACAACAGAACATAATCCACCTGAATCCTGTCAACTAGCTAGTGGGGTACAACAGAACATAATCCACCTGAATCCTGTCAACCATGTTGTAGGGTACAACAGAACATAATCCACCTGAATCCTGTCAACTACCCTGGTAGGGTACAACAGAACATAATCCACCTGGCTCCTGTCAACTAGCTAGTGGGGGTACAACAGAACATAATCCACCTGAATCCTGTCAACTAGTTGTGAGGGTACAACAGAACATAATCCACCTGAATCCTGTCAACTAGCTAAGGGTACAACAGAACATAACCCACCTGAATCCTGTCAGTACAACAGAACATAATCCACCTGAATCTGCTAGCTAGAGGGTACAACAGAACATAATCCACCTGAATCCTGTCAACTAGCTAGTGAGGTACAACAGAACATAATCCACCTGTCCAACTAGCTAGAGGTACAACAGAACATAATCCACCTGAATCAACTCAACTAGCTAGAGGTACAACAGAACATAATCCACCTGGCTCCTGTCAACTAGCTAGTGGGGTTCAACAGAACATAATCCACCTGAATCCTGTCAACTAGTTGTGAGGTACAACAGAACATAATCCACCTGAATCATGTCAACTAGCTAGAGGGTACAACAGAACATAATCCACCTGAATCCTGTCAACTAGCTAGTGGGGTACAACAGAACATAATCACCTGAATCCTGTCAACTGATGTTTGTGGGGTACAACAGAACATAACCCACCTGAATCCTGTCAACTAGCTAGAGGGTACAACAGAACATAATCCACCTGAATCCTGTCAACTAGCTAGTGGGGTACAACAGAACATAATCCACCTGTCAACTAGCTAGTGGGGTACAACAGAACATAGTCCACCTGAATCTGTCAACTAGCTAATGGGGTACAACCGAACATAATCCACCTGAATCCTGTCAACTAGCTAGAGGGTACAACAGAACATAATCCACCTGAATCCTGTCAACTAGCTAGAGAGGGTACAACAGAACATAGTCCACCTGAATCCTATCAACTAGCTAGTGGGGTACAACAGAACATAGTCCACCTGAATCCTGTCAACTAGCTAGTGAGGTACAACAGAACATAATCCACCTGAATCCTGTCAACTAGCTAGAGGGTACAACAGAACATAATCCACCTGAATCCTGTCAACTAGCTAGGGTACAACAGAACATAATCCACCTGAATCCTGTCAACTAGCTAGGGTACAACAGAACATAATCCACCTGAATCCTGTCAACTAGCTAGAGGGGTACAACAGAACATAATCCACCTGAATCCTGTCAACTAGCTAGTGGGGTACAACAGAACATAATCCACCTGAATCCTGTCAACTAGCTAGAGGGGTACAACAGAACATAATCCACCTGAATCCTGTCAACTAGCTTGTGGGGTACAACAGAACATAATCCACCTGAATCCTGTCAACTAGCTAGTGGGGTACAACAGAACATAATCCACCTGAATCCTGTCAACCATGTTGTGGGGTACAACAGAACATAATCCACCTGAATCCTGTCAACTAGCTAGTGGGGTACAACAGAACATAATCCACCTGGCTCCTGTCAACTAGCTAGTGGGGTACAACAGAACATAATCCACCTGAATCCTGTCAACTAGCTAGAGGGGTACAACAGAACATAATCCACCTGAATCCTGTCAACTAGCTGTACAACAGAACATAAACCTGAATCCTGTCAACTAGCTAGAGGGGTACAACAGAACATAATCCACCTGAATCCTGTCAACTATGTTGTGGGGTTCAACAGAACATAATCCACCTGAATCATGTCAACTAGCTAGAGGGGTACAACAGAACATAACCCACCTGAATCCTGTCAACTAGCTAGTGGGGTACAACAGAACATAATCCACCTGAATCCTGTCAACTAGCTAGTGGGGTACAACAGAACATAATCCACCTGACTCCTGTCAACTAGCTAGTGGGGTACAACAGAACATAGTCCACCTGAATCCTGTCAACTAGCTAGTGGGGTACAACCGAACATAATCCACCTGAATCCTGTCAACTAGCTAGAGGGGTACAACAGAACATAATCCACCTGAATCCTGTCAACTAGCTAGAGGGGTACTACAGAACATAATCCACCTGAATCCTGTCAACTAGCTAGAGGGGTACAACAGAACATAATCCACCTGAATCCTGTCAACTAGCTAGAGGGGTACAACAGAACATAATCCACCTGAATCCTGTCAACTAGCTAGTGGGGTACAACAGAACATAATCCACCTGAATCCTGTCAACTAGCTAGAGGGGTACAACAGAACATAATCCACCTGAATCATGTCAACTAGCTTGTGGGGTACAACAGAACATAATCCACCTGAATCCTGTCAACTAGCTAGTGGGGTACAACAGAACATAATCCACCTGAATCCTGTCAACCATGTTGTGGGGTACAACAGAACATAATCCACCTGAATCCTGTCAACTACCTAGTGGGGTACAACAGAACATAATCCACCTGGCTCCTGTCAACTAGCTAGTGGGGTACAACAGAACATAATCCACGTGAATCCTGTCAACTATGTTGTGGGGTTCAACAGAACATAATCCACCTGAATCATGTCAACTAGCTAGAGGGGTACAACAGAACATAACCCACCTGAATCCTGTCAACTAGCTAGTGGGGTACAACAGAACATAATCCACCTGAATCCTGTCAACTACCTAGTGGGGTACAACAGAACATAATCCACCTGGCTCCTGTCAACTACCTAGTGGGGTACAACAGAACATAATCCACCTGGCTCCTGTCAACTAGCTAGTGGGGTTCAACAGAACATAATCCACCTGAATCCTGTCAACTAGCTAGTGGGGTACAACAGAACATAATCCACCTGAATCCTGTCAACTAGCTAGAGGGGTACAACAGAACATAATCCACCTGAATCCTGTCAACTAGCTAGAGGGGTACAACAGAACATAATCCACCTGAATCCTGTCAACTAGCTAGTGGGGTACAACAGAACATAATCCACCTGAATCCTGTCAACTAGCTAGAGGGGTACAACAGAACATAATCCACCTGAATCCTGTCAACTAGCTAGAGGGGTACAACAGAACATAATCCACCTGAATCCTGTCAACTAGCTAGAGGGGTACAACAGAACATAATCCACCTGAATCATGTCAACTAGCTAGAGGGGTACAACAGAACATAATCCACCTGAATCCTGTCAACTAGCTAGTGGGGTACAACAGAACATAATCCACCTGAATCCTGTCAACGATGTTGTGGGGTACAACAGAACATAACCCACCTGAATCCTGTCAACTAGCTAGTGGGGTACAACAGAACATAATCCACCTGAATCCTGTCAACTAGCTAGTGGGGTACAACAGAACATAATCCACCTGACTCCTGTCAACTAGCTAGTGGGGTACAACAGAACATAGTCCACCTGAATCCTGTCAACTAGCTAGTGGGGTTCAACAGAACATAATCCACCTGAATCCTGTCAACTAGCTAGTGGGGTTCAACAGAACATAATCCACCTGAATCCTGTCAACTAGCTAGTGGGGTACAACAGAACATAGTCCACCTGAATCCTGTCAACTAGCTAGTGGGGTACAACAGAACATAATCCACCTGAATCCTGTCAACTAGCTAGTGGGGTTCAACAGAACATAATCCACCTGGCTCCTGTCAACTAGCTAGTGGGGTTCAACAGAACATAATCCACCTGAATCCTGTCAACTAGCTAGTGGGGTACAACAGAACATAATCCACCTGAATCCTGTCAACTAGCTAGAGGGGTACAACAGAACATAATCCACCTGAATCCTGTCAACTAGCTAGTGGGGTACAACAGAACATAATCCACCTGAATCCTGTCAACTAGCTAGTGGGGTACAACAGAACATAATCCACCTGAATCCTGTCAACTAGTAGAGGGGTACAACAGAACATAACCCCACCCTGAATCCTGTCAACTAGCTAGTGGGGTACAACAGAACATAATCCACCTGAATCCTGTCAGCTAGTGGGGTACAACAGAACATAATCCACCTGACTCTGTCAACTAGCTAGTGGGGTACAACAGAACATAGTCCACCTGAATCCTGTCAACTAGCTAGTGGGGTACAACAGAACATAACCCACCTGAATCCTGTCAACTAGCTAGAGGTACAACAGAACATAATCACCTGAATCCTGTCAACTAGCTAGAGGGTACTACAGAACATAATCCACCTGAATCCTGTCAACTAGCTAGAGGGTACAACAGAACATAATCCACCTGAATCCTGTCAACTAGCTAGAGGGTACAACAGAACATAATCCACCTGAATCCTGTCAACTAGCTAGTGGGGTACAACAGAACATAATCCACCTGAATCCTGTCAACTAGCTAGAGGGTACAACAGAACATAATCCCACCTGAATCATGTCAACTAGCTTGTGGGGTACAACAGAACATAATCCACGGAATCCTGTCAACTAGCTAGTGGGGTACAACAGAACATAATCCACCTGAATCCTGTAAACCATGTTGTGGGGTACAACAGAACATAATCCACCTGAATCCTGTCAACTACCTGGTGGGGTACAAGCAGAGACATAATCCACCTGGCTCCTGTCAACTAGCTAGTGGGGTACAACAGAACATAATCCACGTGAATCCTGTCAACTATGTTGTGAGGGTTCAACAGAACATAATCCACCTAAATCATGTCAACTAGCTAGAGGGGTACAACAGAACATAACCCACCTGAATCCTGTCAACTAGCTAGTGGGGTACAACAGAACATAATCCACCTGAATCCTGTCAACTACCTAGTGGGGTACAACAGAACATAATCCACCTGGCTCCTGTCAACTACCTAGTGGGGTACAACAGAACATAATCCACCTGGCTCCTGTCAACTAGCTAGTGGGGTTCAACAGAACATAATCCACCTGAATCCTGTCAACTAGCTAGTGGGGTACAACAGAACATAATCCACCTGAATCCTGTCAACTAGCTAGAGGTACAACAGAACATAATCCACCTGAATCCTGTCAACTAGCTAGGGTACAACAGAACATAATCCACCTGAATCCTGTCAACTAGCTAGTGGGGTACAACAGACATAATCCACCTGAATCCTGTCAACTAGCTAGAGGGGTACAACAGAACATAATCCACCTGAATCCTGTCAACTAGCTAGAGTACAACAGAACATTATCCACCTGAATCCTGTCAACTAGCTAGAGGGTACAACAGAACATAATCCACCTGAATCATGTCAACTAGCTAGGGGTACAACAGAACATAATCCACCTGAATCCTGTCCAACTAGCTAGTGGGGTACAACAGAACATAATCCACCTGAATCCTGTCAACGATGTTTAAATTTTAACAGAACATAACCCCACCTGAATCCTGTCAACTAGCTAGTGGGGTACAACAGAACATAATCCACCTGAATCCTGTCCAACTGGCTAGTGGTACAACAGAACATAATCCACCTGACTCCTGTCAAGCTAGCTAGTGGGGGTACAACAGAACATAGTCCACCTGAATCCTGTCAACTAGCTAGTGGGTTCAACAGAACATAATCCACCTGAATCCCTCTAACTTAGCTAGTGGGGTACAGCAGAACATAGTCCACCTGAATCCTGTCAACTGGCCCCAGTGGGGTACAACAGAACATAATCCACCTGATCTGTCAACTAGCTAGTGAGGTTCAACAGAACATAATCCACCTGGCTCCCTGTCAACCTGGCTAGTGGGGTTCAACAGAACATAATCCACCTGAATCCCTGTCAACTAGCTAGTGGGGTACAACAGAACATAATCCACCTGAATCCTGTCAACTAGCTAGAGGGGTACAACAGAACATAGTCCACCTGAATCCTGTCAACTAGCTAGTGGGGTACAACAGAACATAATCCACCTGAATCCTGTCAACTAGCTAGTGGGGTACAACAGAACATAATCCACCTGAATCCTGTCAACTAGCTAGAGGGGTACAACAGAACATAATCCACCTGAATCCTGTCAACTAGCTAGTGGGGTACAACAGAACATAATCCACCTGAATCCTGTCAACTAGCTAGTGGGGTACAACAGAACATAATCCACCTGAATCATGTCAACTAGCTAGTGGGGTACAACAGAACATAATCCACCTGAATCCTGTCAACTAGCTAGTGGGGTACAACAGAACATAACCCACCTGAATCCTGTCAACTAGCTAGAGGGGTACAACAGAACATAATCCACCTGATTCCTGTCAACTAGCTAGTGGGGTACAACAGAACATAACCCACCTGAATCCTGTCAACTAGCTAGTGGGGTACAACAGAACATAACCCACCTGAATCCTGTCAACTAGCTAGTGGGGTACAACAGAACATAATCCACCTGAATCCTGTCAACGATGTTGTGGGGTACAACAGAACATAACCCACCTGAATCCTGTCAACTAGCTAGTGGGGTACAACAGAACATAATCCACCTGAATCCTGTCAACTAGCTAGTGGGGTTCAACAGAACATAATCCACCTGAATCCTGTCAACTAGCTAGTGGGGTACAACAGAACATAACCCACCTGACTCCTGTCAACTAGCTAGTGGGGTACAACAGAACATAATCCACCTGAATCCTGTCAACTAGCTAGTGGGGTACAGCAGAACATAACCCACCTGAATCCTGTCAACTAGCTAGTGGGGTACAACAGAACATAACCCACCTGAATCCTGTCAACTAGCTAGAGGGGTACAACAGAACATAATCCACGTGAATCCTGTCAACTAGCTAGAGGGTACAACAGAACATAATCCACCTGAATCCTGTCAACTAGCTAGAGGGGTACAACAGAACATAATCCA
>NW_026281412.1:0-25000 GCF_023373465.1 Oncorhynchus keta
AGAGACATAGAGAGGGAGAGAAAGAGAGAGCGAGAGAGAGAGAGAGAGAGAGAGAGAGAGAGAGAGAGATAGAGAGAGAGAAAGAGAGAGAGAGAGAGAGAGAGAGAGAGAGAGAGAGAGAGAGAGAGAGAGAGAGAGAGAGAGAGAGAGAGAGAGAGAGAGAGAGAGAGAGAGAGACAGAGAGAGAGGGAGAGAGAGAGAGAGAGAGAGAGAGAGAGAGAGAGAGAGACAGAGAGGGAGAGAAAGAGAGAGCGAGAGAGAGCGAGAGAGAGAGAGAGAGAGAGAGAGAGAGAGACATAGAGAGGGAGAGAAAGAGAGAGCGAGAGAGAGAGAGAGAGAGAGAGAGAGGGAGAGAAAGAGAGAGCGAGAGAGAGAGAGAGAGAGAGAGAGAGAGAGACATAGAGAGGGAGAGAAAGAGAGAGAGAGAGACATAGAGAGGGAGAGAGAGAGAGAGAGAGAGACAGAGAGGGGAGAGAGAAGAGAGAGAGAGAGAGAGAGAGAGAGAGAGAGAGAGAGAGAGAGAGAGAGAGAGAGAGAGAGAGAGAGAGAGAGAGAGAGAGAGAGAGACAGAGAGAGAGAGAGAGAGAGAGAGAGACATAGAGAGGAGAGACATAGAGAGACATAGGGAGAAAGAGAGACATAGAGAGGGAGAGACATAGAGAGGGAGAGACATAGAGAGGGAGAGACATAGAGAGAGAGAGAGAGAGAGAGAGAGAGAGAGAGAGAGAGAGAGAGAGAGAGAGAGAGAGAGAGAGAGAGAGAGAGAGGAAGGACTATGGCCCACTATCAAAAAGATGTCACATCAGATAAGAGTGTCAAAACTGTAGTCGTATAAGAAGCATAACCCTTTACCAGTTCCTTCCCAAACACCTTGCTCATTTAACAACATTGTTAAACCCGCTTATCAGCTCTATGCTACGATTCCTCTGAATACATGGCCTCAGTGAACCCAGACCTCTTTTTCTTTCACAAAGCCTCCCACATCTCAACCATCTCTGATGGGTGCAGACCTGGGTTCACACCATATTTAATATATGTAAAATACTTTGACCATTTGTTCTATTCTGCCGGGAGTGCCAGGTGGGTGGTGTTTGCACCTTTGGGACTTTTCTATTGGTTCCATTGTCACAGGCGAGCTCAATCAAGCCCAGATTAAGTATTTTACATATATCCAATAGTATTTGAACTCAGGTCTGGCTGGATTTTCCTCCAGGACCTGATGTGACCGATATTCATTCTAGGAGGTTAATTTAACCGAGATGTGATTTACATTTTTACTCCATCGTTGACAATATTGTCTTGCGCCTGATAAGGTTTTATATACTAGACTAACTGTTTAACTGTGTTGTCAGGCATGTAGCCTACATAACAAGACAGAAAGGGGAGAGGATGTGTTTGATGTTTGTAGTGTACGCTGTAGGACATAAAGAAACAGGGAGAAGGATACTTATTATCTATTGAGATTTACTGACGTGATTTATATCAGGTATAATGGCTGATGCTGATGGTTGATTTAATGCTTCAGAGGGTGTTCATTGAAGAGCACTAATATTGTTGCCAAAATAAGTAGTGTTATTTGTTGACTCGAATGTGGTCTTCGTTTTGTCTGTGAGAGAGAGAAAGAGAGAGAGAGAGAGAGAGAGAGAGAGAGAGAGAGAGAGAGAGAGAGAGAGAGAGAGAGAGAGAGAGAGAGAGAGAGAGAGAGAGAGAGAGAGAGGGAGGATTTGGTCAACGTAGGTAGTTCAGACACTACATGGATCCAAGACTCAGCCTCTATGCCTCTAGACATGAACCTCTATGCCTCTCGATATGCTTTCAGCAGTAGGCCATATCCTTTAGAATACTGCCATCTTCATGAGGTGCTATAAACTATATGATACTACATATCACATTGTCATTAACAGGTCGAAGCATCCTGACCGGTTGCATCACTGCCTGGTACGGCAATTGCTCGGCCTCTGAGCGCAAGGCACTTCAGAGGGTAGTGCGTACGGCCCAGTACATCACTGGGGCAAAGCTGCCTGCCATCCAGGATCTCTACACCAGGCGGTATCAGAGGAAGGCCCTAAAAATGGTCAAAGACCCCAGCCACCCCAGTCATAGACTGTTCTCTCTACTACCGCATGGCAAGCGGTACCGGAGTGCCAAGTCTAGGACAAAAAGGCTTCTCAACAGTTTTTACCCCCAAGCCATATGACTCCATAAGACAGGTAACCAATGGTTACCCAGACTATTTGCATTGGCACCATTGGTTAGAACTTGTAAGTAAGCATTTCACTGTTGTATTCGGCGCACATGACAAATAAACTTAGATTTGATTTGATTTGATTTGAATGGACTCCAGCACATTACACTGTACGGTTATATAAAACACAGCTTGGTGTGACACTGACAGACACCGCTTGTCCTGCTGTCATCGCTGAGTAAAGGCCTTGTTTTGGGGCCTGGCAGGGTGTGTGATTTTAGGGAGGTCTAGGGGCTTATGTTCTTTCTGTGCTTAATCAAGCATCATATTTGTGTGTGTGAGTTCTGAAGTGTTCTTAGCCTAAGGTTTATTTCCTAGACACGGGACATCTGCTCCAGCAACTCAGCGCTCTGCAAAGAACTGTCAGAGTGGGTTTTGAGGACACTCATCCACAACTCTTTCAAAGAACTTCAACAACTATGTTGTCATTCTGTCTCTGAATCTGAATAAGATATGCGTGTCTGTTTCTATTCAAAACCAAATGTTGATGATCTGATGAAGTGATGCAATATTCTCAGAAAGTACAACTAACAGCGGTCTAAGGCACTGCATTTCAGTGCTAGAGGCGTCACTACAGACCCTGGTTCGATTCCAGGCTGTATCACATCCGGCTGTGATTGGGAGTCCCATAGGGCGGCACACAATTGGCCCAGTGTCGTCCGGGTTTAGCCGGGGTAGGCCGTCATTGTAAATAAGATTTTTTTCTTTACTGACTTGCCAAGTTAAATAAAGGTTGAACATAAAAACAGACATTGTTATCGCAGCACATCCCCACGGTAATAAACTATGCTAACTCACCTGGATGTTTTTCTAACAGATATGCCTTTCTGTGGCTTTAGAGCAGGAATAGAAGAGGTATTGTAAAGTACCCTACTAGGATATATTTAACTCTAGGGGATAATGTCTGTCTGTCTGTCTGTCTGTCTGTCTGTCTGTCTGTCTGTCTGTCTGTCTGTCTGTCTGTCTGTCTGTCTCTCTCTCTCTCTCTCTCTCTCTCTCTCTCTCTCTCTCTCTCTCTCTCTCTCTCTCTCTCTCTCTCTCTCTCTCTCTCTCTCTCTCTCTCTCTCTCTCTCTCTCTCTCTCTCTCTCTCTCTCTCTGTCTCTTGATTGACTTTGAATAACTGTTTAAGAGGGCCTGTCTGCTCTGTGCTGGATCAGGCTCCATGTGACTGTCAGGCGGGGGTGGCGTGGCGGACGGAGACTGAGTTTGGGGCCCCCCTCCCAAGGGCCTGCGCCTGTGTGCCCTGTCTGATTGGCTGGCTGGGTCCTGGGATAGAGGGGATTAATATGTAGTCTATATGTATTCTATATGTAGTCTATATGCATTCTATATGTATTCTATATGCATTCTATATGTAGTCTATATGTATTCTATATGTAGTCGCTCTGGATAAGAGCGTCTGCTAAATGACTTAAATGTAATGTAAATGTAGTCTATATGTAGTCTATATGTATTCTATATGTATTCTATATGTAGTCTATATGTATTCTATATGTAGTCTATATGTATTCTATATGTATTCTATATGTAGTCTATATGCATTCTATATGTAGTCTATATGTATTCAATATGTATTCTATATGTATTCTATATGTAGTCTATATGTATTCTATATGTATTCTATATGTAGTCTATATGTATTCTATATGTATTCTATATGTAGTCTATATGTATTCTATATGTAGTCTATATGTAGTCTATATGTATTCTATATGTAGTCTATATGTAGTCTATATGTATTCTATATGTATTCTATATGTAGTCTATATGTATTCTATATGTAGTCTATATGTATTCTATATGCAGTCTATATGTAGTCTATATGCATTCTATATGCAGTCTATATGTAGTCTATATGCATTCTATATGTAGTCTATATGTATTCTATATGTAGTCTATATGTATTCTATATGTAGTCTATATGTATTCTATATGTAGTCTATATGTATTCTATATGTAGTCTATATGTATTCTATATGTAGTCTATATGTATTCTATATGTAGTCTATATGTATTCTATATGTAGTCTATATGTATTCTATATGTAGTCTATATGTATTCTATATGTAGTCTATATGCATTCTATATGTAGTCTATATGTATTCTATATGTAGTCTATATGCATTCTATATGTAGTCTATATGTAGTCTATATGTATTCTATATGTAGTCTATATGTAGTCTATATGTATTTTATATGTAGTCTATATGTAGTCTATATGTAGTCTATATGTAGGCATCTGGACGCACCATGCCCATGACTCTGCTCCCTCAAGCCTGAGGGGGTAATAAGCTTAACACTGAGAGTGGTTTGGATGACATCACGTGAACAGAGCTCAGGAGTAAGTGACAACAGTTGAGTTTATGAAGCCTGGGTTTATACACCGATACAGAGACAGTGTGTTTAAAACACCAACCCCTGCCTGACTGAGCCCATGACTCAATGTTCCTCACAATTCATGTTTCCACGATGATCAGATCAGGACAACTCTCTCCTTGGGTCCTGGTCTCTCACTCACTCACTCGCACGCACGCACGCACCCACGCACGCACGCACGCACGCACGCACGCACGCACGCACGCACGCACACACACACACACACACACACACACACACACACACACACACACACACACACACACACACACACACACACACACACACACACACACACACACACATAAACAAACATTGTCCATTGTTGTTGTGGGTTGCTGATCATATCGTATCACACATTCCCACAGTTTCAGTAATGCGTGTTAGGAAGACGGCACGATCTCCGCTCACACGTGTCTCTCTGCTCCACGCTC
Source organism: Oncorhynchus keta (assembly GCF_023373465.1). Taxonomy (NCBI): domain Eukaryota; kingdom Metazoa; phylum Chordata; class Actinopteri; order Salmoniformes; family Salmonidae; genus Oncorhynchus; species Oncorhynchus keta. Next base: position 5,057 of record NW_026281412.1, read on the forward strand.
GGCTAGTCTGGCCTGGCCAATCTACATTATCTGTCTGGCATCTGGTGACAGCCGACAGGCAAGAAGACAAGCTGAGACCTCAGACCGCCAACCAGGTTGAGACATTTATCAGATCTTTGTGTGAGAAAAAAGGACAAGAAGGGAGGGTGGGAGGGACAGATGGATGGGAGGGAGAGAGTGAGAGAGTGAGCGAGAGAGAGCGAGAGCGAGGGAGAAAGAGGGAGAGAGAGGCATAAAGAGGGAGTGAGAGAGAGAGAGCGAGGGAGAAAGAGGGAGAGAGAGGCATAAAGAGGGAGTGAGAGAGTGAGAGAGAGAGAGCGAGAGCGAGGGAGAAAGAGGGAGAGAGAGGCATAAAGAGGGAGAGAGAGAGAGAGCGAGAGAGAGAGAGAGCGAGAGAGAGGGAGAAAGAGGGAGAAAGAAGCGAGAGAGAGAGAGCGAGAGCGAGGGAGAAAGAGGGAGAGAGAGGCATAAAGAGGGAGTGAGAGAGAGAGAGCGAGAGAGAGAGAGCGAGAGAGAGGGAGAAAGAGGGAGAAAGAAGCATAAAGAGGGAGAGAGAGAGAGAAGAGCGAGGGAGAAAGAGGGAGAGAGAGGCATAAAGAGGGAGTGAGAGTGAGAGAGAGAGAGCGAGAGCGAGGGAGAAAGAGGGAGAGAGAGGCATAAAGAGGGAGTGAGAGAGAGAGAGCGAGAGAGAGAGAGAGCGAGAGAGAGGGAGAAAGAGGGAGAAAGAAGCATAAAGAGAGAGAGTGAGATAAAGAGAGAGAAGAGGGAGAAAGAGGGAGAGAGAGGCATAAAGAGGGAGTGAGAGAGTGAGAGAGAGAGAGAGCGAGAGCGAGGGAGAAAGAGGGAGAGAGAGGCATAAAGAGGGAGTGAGAGAGTGAGAGAGAGAGAGCGAGAGCGAGAGCGAGGGAGAAAGAGGGAGAGAGAGGCATAAAGAGGGAGAGAGAGAGAGAGAGAGAGAGCGAGAGAGAGGGAGAAAGAGGGAGAAAGAAGCATAAAGAGGGAGTGAGAGAGAGAGAGCGAGAGCGAGGGAGAAAGAGGGAGAGAGAGGCATAAAGAGGGAGTGAGAGAGAGAGAGAGAGCCAAAGAGGACAAGGACAGAGAGAGAAAGAGAGATAACATGATGATGTTCATTCATGTAACAGGCAGTTCAAACTGCCCGCAGGACATTTTAGTTACACTATATTTGAGACAATTGTCTTTCAGTGTTCTCTTTGAATGAATTGTAAATGTCCCTAAATGTCTTTAGTTAAGGCTTGGAGTGGAGTAATGTTCAGTCATAAAGTCCCTGTGTTCCAGAGTGTCTCTCTCTTTGTCTGTGATGTGTATTTCCCTGTTGCAGTCTCCATTGTAAAATGCCCCTGGGGGAGACATTACACAGGCAGTCTATATAAGTGAAGGGTTAGAGTCTGGGGTCCAGAGGTTAGAGGTCAATACAGTCACATGAATGGAGTGAAAACGTCCATTTAGCCGTTGGACAGAATGTCTCCATACAGTTATTTGGAGAAGACTTAAAGACTGGGTTGGTTGGGGAGGGTGTGATTTGATTTAGAATACTTACTGAGTGGGTTGGTTTGGGTGGGTGTGATTTGATTTAGAATACTTACTGAGTGGGTTGGTTGGGGAGGGTGTGATTTGATTTAGAATACTTACTGAGTGGGTTGGTTTGGGTGGGTGTGATTTGATTTAGAATACTTACTGAGTGGGTTGGTTGGGGAGGGTGTGATTTGATTTAGAATACTTACTGAGTGGGTTGGTTGGGGAAGGTGTGATTTGATTTAGAATACTTACTGAGTGGGTTGGTTGGGGAAGGTGTGATTTGATTTAGAAGACTTACTGAGTGGGTTGGTTGGGGAGGGTGTGATATGATTTAGAATACTTACTGAGTGGGTTGGTTGGGGAGGGTGTGATATGATTTAGAAAACTTAAAGACTGGGTTGGTTGGGGAGGGTGTGATTTGATTTAGAATACTTACTGAGTGGGTTGGTTGGGGTGGGTGTGATTTGATTTATAAGACTTACTGAGTGGGTTGGTTGGGGAAGGTGTGATTTGATTTAGAAGACTTACTGAGTGGGTTGGTTGGGGAAGGTGTGATTTGATTTAGAAGAATTACTGAGTGGGTTGGTTGGGGAGGGTGTGATTTGATTTAGAATACTTACTGAGTGGGTTGGTTGGGGAGGGTGTGATATGATTTAGAAGACTTAAAGACTGGGTTGGTTGGGGAGGGTGTGATTTGATTTAGAATACTTACTGAGTGGGTTGGTTGGGGTGGGTGTGATTTGATTTATAAGACTTACTGAGTGGGTTGGTTGGGGAAGGTGTGATTTGATTTAGAAGACTTACTGAGTGGGTTGGTTGGGGAAGGTGTGATATGATTTAGAAGACTTACTGACTGGGTTGGTTGGGGAGGGTGTGATTTGATTTAGAAGACTTACTGAGTGGGTTGGTTGGGGAGGGTGTGATTTGATTTAGAAGACTTACTGAGTGGGTTGGTTGGGGAAGGTGTGATATGATTTAGAAGACTTACTGACTGGGTTGGTTGGGGAAGGTGTGATTTGATTTAGAAGACTTACTGAGTGGGTTGGTTGGGGAAGGTGTGATTTGATTTAGAAGACTTACTGAGTGGGTTGGTTGGGGAGGGTGTGATTTGATTTAGAAGACTTACTGAGTGGGTTGGTTGGGGAGGGTGTGATTTGATTTAGAAGACTTACTGAGTGGGTTGGTTGGGGAGGGTGTGATTTGATTTAGAAGACTTACTGAGTGGGTTGGTTGGGGAGGGTGTGATTTGATTTAGAAGACTTACTGAGTGGGTTGGTTGGGGAGGGTGTGATTTGATTTAGAAGACTTACTGAGTGGGTTGGTTGGGGAGGGTGTGATTTGATTTAGAAGACTTACTGAGTGGGTTGGTTGGGGAGGGTGTGATTTGATTTAGAAGACTTACTGAGTGGTTTGGTTGGGGAGGGTGTGATTTGATTTAGAAGACTTACTGAGTGGGTTGGTTGGGGAGGGTGTGATTTGATTTAGAAGACTTACTGAGTGGGTTGGTTGGGGAGGGTGTGATTTGATTTAGAAGACTTACTGAGTGGGTTGGTTGGGGAGGGTGTGATTTGATTTAGAAGACTTACTGAGTGGGTTGGTTGGGGAAGGTGTGATTTGATTTAGAAGACTTACTGAGTGGGTTGGTTGGGGAGGGTGTGATTTGATTTAGAAGACTTACTGAGTGGGTTGGTTGGGGAGGGTGTGATTTGATTTAGAAGACTTACTGAGTGGGTTGGTTGGGGAGGGTGTGATTTGATTTAGAAGACTTACTGAGTGGGTTGGTTGGGGAGGGTGTGATTTGATTTAGAAGACTTACTGAGTGGGTTGGTTGGGGAGGGTGTGATTTGATTTAGAAGACTTACTGAGTGGGTTGGTTGGGGAGGGTGTGATTTGATTTAGAAGACTTACTGAGTGGGTTGGTTGGGGAGGGTGTGATTTGATTTAGAAGACTTACTGAGTGGGTTGGTTGGGGAAGGTGTGATTTGATTTAGAAGACTTACTGAGTGGGTTGGTTGGGGAGGGTGTGATTTGATTTAGAAGACTTACTGAGTGGGTTGGTTGGGGAAGGTGTGTTTTGATTTAGAAGACTTACTGAGTGGTTTGGTTGGGGAGGGTGTGATATGATTTAGAAGACTTACTGAGTGGGTTGGTTGGGGAGGGTGTGATTTGGACCAGTTCAGTTGTTTCTGTGAAAAGAGACTATTGTATGTAGACTATGAGGTCTGGAAGTATTACCAGTTCAGATAGATGCACGATGTATCAATTACTGATATCAATTACTTTACAACAGACAAGTTTTTCATGTTTATTGTTTCTGGCTTCATTTATCACTGTTGTGTACGCAATTACATCTTGGACATGAGGAGCACAATTGCATCCATGAATTTGAAAGCAAACACCCTCTCTCCCCACACAGTGCTGATGAATGATCATGATTAACAGATTATCCTGTTTGTTAAACAACTGATGACAGAGTAGAAGAGAACTGCTGGTCCTCAGCCATCTGCTTCAGTGGAGATCAATACATCATTGGCTTTAGTATGTACATCAGTGTATGACAGAGTAGAAGAAATATAGATCAACTACACTGGGCACAGACATATATTCAACCTTTATTCCACATTGGTTCAATGTTATTTCATTGAAATGACATGGAAACAATGTTTTTACATTTTATTTAATTATTATTATTATTATATTAATTTAAAAACGTTTTTTTTTATTGAATATCAGAAACATATAATATAGTTGCAGTGAAGACGCTCAACAACTACATCACACCAGTCATCTAACAGACTCCCATTCAACAACCACATCACACCAGTCATCTAACAGACTCCCATTCAACAACTACATCATACCAGTCATCTAACAGACTCCCATTCAACAACTACATCATACCAGTCATCTAACAGACTCCCATTCAACAACTACATCACTCTGGATAAGAGCGTCTGCTAAATGACTTAAATGTAAATGTAATACCAGTCATCTAACAGACTCCCATTCAACAACTACATCACACCAGTCATCTAACAGACTCCCATTCAGAGAGACACACAGAAGCATCCAGGGTCAATGCACTGCTCAGGGGCACGTTGACAGATCTCCCACTAGGCCAAAAACGTGAACCGGAACCCTCCAAGATCCCCCCACAGTTCCCCAATAGCTGTCCCTCAACCATTCGAGACCCCTCCCACAGTCCCCCAATGCACCAACAACCAACAGAATGAACCCCCACCCCCAAGAACCCCCCAATACAACAACAACAACCAACAGAATGAACCCCCACCCCCAAGAACCCCCCAATACAACAACAACCAACAGAATGAACCCCCACCCCCAAGAACCCCCAATACATCAAACCAAGAGAATGAACCCCCACCCCCAAGAACCCCCCAATACAACAACAACCAACAGAATGAACCCCCACCCCCAAGAACCCCCCAATACACCAACAACCAACAGAATGAACCCCCACCCCCAAGAACCCCCCAATACACCAACAACCAACAGAATGAACCCCACCCCCAAGAACCCCCAATACACCAACAACCAACAGAATGAACCCCCACCCCTAAGAACCCCCAATACAACAACAACCAACAGAATGAACCCCCACCCCCAAGAACCCCCAATACACCAACAACCAACAGAATGAACCCCCACCCCCAAGAACCCCCAATACACCAACAACCAACAGAATGAACCCCCACCCCCAAGAACCCCCAATACAACAACAACCAACAGAATGAACCCCCACTCCTAAGAACCCACCAATACAACAACAACCAACAGAATGAACCCCCACCCCCAAGAACCCCCCAATACACCAACAACCAACAGAATGAACCCCCACCCCCAAGAACCCCCCAATACAACAACAACCAACAGAATGAACCCCCACTCCTAAGAACCCCCCAATACAACAACAACCAACAGAATGAACCCCCACTCCTAAGAACCCCCCAATACAACAACAACCAACAGAATGAACCCCCACCCCCAAGAACCCCCAATACAACAACAACCAACAGAATGAACCCCCACCCCCAAGAACCCCCCAATACATCAACAACCAACAGAATGAACCCCCACCCCCAAGAACCCCCCAATACAACAACAACCAACAGAATGAACCCCCACCCCCAAGAACCCCCCAATACATCAACAACCAACAGAATGAACCCCCACCCCCAAGAACCCCCCAATACAACAACAACCAACAGAATGAACCCCCACCCCCAAGAACCCCCCAATACACCAACAACCAACAGAATGAACCCCCACCCCCAAGAACCCCCCAATACAACAACAACCAACAGAATGAACCCCCACTCCTAAGAACCCACCAATACAACAACAACCAACAGAATGAACCCCACCCCCAAGAACCCCCAATACAACAACAACCAACAGAATGAACACCCACTCCTAAGAACCCCCCAATACAACAACAACCAACAGAATGAACCCCACCCCCAAGAACCCCCCAATACAACAACAACCAACAGAATGAACCCCCACCCCCAAGAACCCCCCAATACAACAACAACCAACAGAATGAACCCCCACCCCCAAGAACCCCCCAATACAACAACAACCAACAGAATGAACTAAAGAGAAAAAAGAAAGTCAGAAGAAAACAGCAAACAACATTTTTTTTTTTACATTCAAAATAAATTTAAAACAAAGGACATCAAGGACAACTGAAATCATAACAGGAATGCCAACTGTATATGTTTGTGTGCATGTCTGCCACTATTACATGTATGTGTGTGTTCTTGTATGTGTTTATTTGAATGAGAGTGTGTGTTTATTTACAAACACCTGCACGGCATCAGCCGCAGGCAAACTGGCATTAGTTTAAAAAAATACTGCCCCTCAGTGTCATTCAAACGTTTTACTTAAAAAAAACTACTTTTATCTTTGACGATCTTTCTATCTCTCACACAGCAACTCCACTCCCACTTGACTCCAATTCCACATCCCAACCCTCAGCTTCCCTCAGCTCATCCCATCTTTCTCTGCTGGCCACCCTCAGCCCATCCCATCTATCTCTGCTGGCCACCCTCAGCCCATCCCATCTATCTCTGCTGGTCACCCTCAGCCCATCCCATCTATCTCTGCTGGCCACCCTCAGCCCATCCCATCTATCTCTGCTGGCCACACACTTCGGGTTTCTACGCAACACATATCTTTCAACTATGCTGTGATGTTAAACGTACAATTTCAATCTATCTAATCGAATAGAATCCACAGATTGCGAGTTGAGGATAAATACTTTTACTAAGAGCATTAGTATATTAGTAATTGACTGACCCGGTCTCTCCAGATCTCCTAACAGTACTATTTCTAGGGTCAATTTTAAATCAATGCTATGCATTTTCAGCCATTCCTGAACCTGAGACCAGAAACAGGCTACCGGAGGGCAATACCAAAATAAATGGTCTATTGATTCTGTATCCTCACAACAAAATCTGCAGAGCTTCTGTGATTTTATGCCCCAAATATTCAAAATTTTGTTGGTGGCAAGAATTCTATAAAATAATTTTAGCTGAAAAGCACAAAGTCTTGAATCTTGCGTTGTTTTATATATCAACTCATACACCCTGTACCATGGAATCGGTACATCAACAATCTCTTCCCAACTATTTTGCAATCTTGTCAACATCCTGGTCCTCTAATGAAACACTGACCAACCCAAACACAGGGCGTAAACACTGACCAACCCAAACACAGGGCGTAAACACTGACCAACCCAAACACAGGGCGCAAACACTGACCAACCCAAACACAGGGTGTAAACACTGACCAACCCAAACACAGGCTAAACACTGACCAACCCAAACACAGGCTAAACACTGACCAACCCAAACACAGGGCGTAAACACTGACCAACCCAAACACAGGCTAAACACTGACCAACCCAAACACAGGGGGTAAACACTGACCAACCCAAACACAGGGCGTAAACACTGACCAACCCAAACACAGGGCGTAAACACTGACCAACCCAAACACAGGCTAAACACTGACCAACCCAAACACAGGCTAAACACTGACCAACCCAAACACAGGCTAAACACTGACCAACCCAAACACAGGCTAAACACTGACCAACCCAAACACAGGGTGTAAACACTGACCAACCCAAACACAGGCTAAACACTGACCAACCCAAACACAGGGCGTAAACACTGACCAACCCAAACACAGGGCGTAAACACAGACCAACCCAAACACAGGCTAAACACTGACCAACCCAAACACAGGCTAAACACTGACCAACCCAAACACAGACCAACCCAAACACAGGGCGTAAACACAGACCAACCCAAACACAGGCTAAACACTGACCAACCCAAACACAGGCTAAACACTGACCAACCCAAACACTGACCAACCCAAACACAGGGCGTAAACACTGACCAACCCAAACACAGGCTAAACACTGACCAACTCAAACACAGGCTAAACACTGACCAACCCAAACACAGGGGGTAAACACTGACCAACCCAAACACAGGGGGTAAACACTGACCAACTCAAACACAGGGCGTAAACACTGACCAACCCAAACACAGGGCGCAAACACTGACCAACTCAAACACAGGCTAAACACTGACCAACTCAAACACAGGCTAAACACTGACCAACCCAAACACAGGGGGTAAACACTGACCAACCCAAACACAGGCTAAACACGGACCAACCCAAACACAGGGTAAACACTGACCAACCCAAACACAGGGCGTAAACACTGACCAACCCAAACACAGGGTAAACACTGACCAACCCAAACACAGGGGGTAAACACTGACCAACCCAAACACAGGGGGTAAACACTGACCAACCCAAACACAGGGTAAACACTGACCAACCCAAACACAGGGTGTAAACACTGACCAACCCAAACACAGGGTAAACACTGACCAACCCAAACACAGGGCGTAAACACTGACCAACCCAAACACAGGGGGTAAACACTGACCAACCCAAACACAGGCGTAAACACTGACCAACCCAAACACAGGGGGTAAACACTGACCAACCCAAACACAGGGGGTAAACACTGACCAACCCAAACACAGGGTGTAAACACTGACCAACCCAAACACAGGCTAAACACTGACCAACCCAAACACAGGGTGTAAACACTGACCAACCCAAACACAGGGTGTAAACACTGACCAACCCAAACACAGGGTGTAAACACTGACCAACCCAAACACAGGGTGTAAACACTGACCAACCCAAACACAGGGGTAAACACTGACCAACCCAAACACAGGGGTAAACACTGACCAACCCAAACACACAGGGTGTAAACACTGACCAACCCAAACACAGGGGGTAAACACTGACCAACCCAAACACTGACCAACCCAAACACAGGGTGTAAACACTGACCAACCCAAACACAGGGGTAAACACTGACCAACCCAAACACAGGGGTAAACACTGACCAACCCAAACACAGGGTAAACAGACCAACCCAAACACAGGGTGTAAACACTGACCAACCCAAACACAGGGTGTAAACACTGACCAACCCAAACACATAAACACTGACCAACCCAAACACAGGGTAAACACTGACCAACCCAAACACAGGCTAAACACTGACCAACCCAAACACAGGGTGTAAACATGACCAACCCAAACACAGGCTAAACACTGACCAACCCAAAAGACAAACACTGACCAACCCAAACACAGGCTAAAACTGACCAACAAACACAGGGTAAACACTGACCAACCCAAACACAGGCTAAACACTGACCAACCCAAACACAGGGTGTAAACACTGACCAACCCAAACACCTAAACACTGACCAACCCAAACACAGGCTGTAAACACTGACCAACCCAAACACAGGGTGTAAACACTGACCAACCCAAACACAGGCTAAACACTGACCAACCCAAACACAGGGGTAAACACTGACCAACCCAAACACAGGTAAACACTGACCAACCCAAACACAGGGGTAAACACCGACCCAAACAGGCTGGGGAGCCAAAACACCTAAACACTGACACAAGTAGGACGGTGAAACAAATCACGACACAAACCAAACAGGGCACCGCCCAAACAGGCTGGGGAGCCAACAAACTAGTAAACGGTGACGACGACCGCAGGGCACCGCCCAAACAGGCTGGGGAGCCAACTTCTAGTAGGACGGTGACGACGACCGCAGGGCACCGCCCAAACAGGCTGGGGAGCCAACTTCTAGTAGGCCGGTGACGACGACCGCAGGGCACCGCCCAAACAGGCTGGGGAGCCAACTTCTAGTAGGACGGTGACGACGACCGCAGGGCACCGCCCAAACAGGCTGGGGAGCCAACTTCTAGTAGGACGGTGACGACGACCGCAGGGCACCGCCCAAACAGGCGGGGGAGCCAACTTCAGCAGGAGTCGTGACAGGAGGAGCTTTTCTTAGTAATCTACTTGAAAACCATTTAGGGTTCAAGTAAAACTTTTGAATAAGTGAAGCTTTTAGAGAGAGGTTTAGTGCTTTTATATTTAATCATCTCAACCCACCCAATTCATATTTATTATATAGATAGGCACGTTCTATTTTGTCTGGTTTAGTGTCCCAGATAAAGCAAAATATTTTTTGCTTATATGATTTGTCAAACGAATCATCAGGAGTAGGCAGCGCCATAAGTGAGTAAACTGAGATATGACTAAGGAGTTAATCAGGGCAATTTTTCCATAAATAGACAGGTATTTACCTCTCCATGGTTGCAGGATCTTGTCTATTTTTACAAGTTCTATTGAAATTCATTGTGGAGAGCTTATTTATATGTTTTGTGATATGAATACCGAGTATGTCTACTTCACCATCAGCCCATATTTTCGGTAAGCTGCAGGGTAATGTAAAAGGTGTATTTTTAAGATCCAATACGTAATAATGTACACTTATCATAATTAGGTTTTAGTCCAGAGAGTACAGAAAAGTAATCTAGACATTGCAGGGATGTAGCTTGCGGACTTAAAACATGAGTCATCGACATCCATGGACACCTTTGTTTTTATGCCTTGGATTTCTAATCCTCTAATGTTGTTATTGGATCTGATTTTAGTAGCTAGCATTTCGATGGTCATAACGAATAGATGTGGTGACAGGGGACACCCTTGATTAACTCCTCTTGACAATTCAAAACTCTCTGAGAAGCAGCCGTTATTTACTTAATTTACACTGGGGTTGCTATACATTATTTTTTACCCATTTTATAAGATAATTACCGAATAAAATCCAGTCTTACTTTATCAAATTCCTTTTCAAAATCCGCTATAAATACCAGGTGTGTCTACTTTGATGTTTCATGATGTTCTATTATTTCTAGTAGTTGTCTTATATTATCTCCAATGTATCATCCATGTAAAAATTCTGTCTGATCAGGATGAACAATACCTGGTAAAACCCTTTTAATTCTGAGTGCTATGCATTTCGCTAGTCTTTTTGCATCATACCATTGAAGTGTAAGGGGACCCCAGTTTTTCAGATAGACTGGAAACAATGTTGATTCAACCAATGTGTGCCCAATTGATAGGGACATAAAGTTCTAGAGAAAAACCTGGTTTTATGGTTCTCCACCCCAGCTTCATCTCCCTCCAACCCCACCTCAGGGTCCCATCTGTGGGGGTCTGTTATTTGTTCCCCCACTATCAAAGCTTCAGCTCCCATGGCTCTGTCTCTGTGGGCTTCTTCTCTGCCTTCTCCCCCCTGCTAGGTCTCCAGCAACTACAGTCCCACTGCCCACCATCAAAACCCAGGGTGGGTTTGGGCTGCCCATGGGACACTGAGAGTTCTAGCCAGGGTGGGTGTCCACTGCCCATGGGACACTGAGAGTTCTAGCCAGGGTGGGTGTCCACTGCCCATGGGACACTGAGAGTTCTAGCCAGGGTGGGTGTCCACTGCCCATGAGAGGCTGAGAGTGCTAGCCAGGGTGGAGACTCCATGGGTGGCTGAGAGTGCTAGCCAGGGTGGAGACTCCATGGGTGGATGAGAGTGCTAGCCAGGGTGGAGACTCCATGGGTGGCTGAGAGTGCTAGCCAGGGTGGAGACTCCATGGGTGGATGAGAGTGCTAGCCAGGGTGGAGACTCCATGGGTGGCTGAGAGTGCTAGCCAGGGTGGAGACTCCATGGGTGGCTGAGAGTTCTAGCCAGGGTGGGGGGTGCATGGGTGGCTGAGAGTTCTAGCCAGGGTGGGGGTGCATGGGTGGATGAGAGTGCTAGCCAGGGTGGAGACTCCATGGGTGGATGAGAGTGCTAGCCAGGGTGGAGACTCCATGGGTGGATGAGAGTGCTAGCCAGGGTGGAGACTCCATGGGTGGCTGAGAGTGCTAGCCAGGGTGGAGACTCCATGGTTGGCTAGGAGTTCTAGCCAGGGTGGGGGTGCATGGGTGGCTGAGAGTTCTAGCCAGGGTGGGGGTGCATGGGTGGATGAGAGTGCTAGCCAGGGTGGAGACTCCATGGGTGGATGAGAGTGCTAGCCAGGGTGGAGACTCCATGGGTGGATGAGAGTGCTAGCCAGGGTGGAGACTCCATGGGTGGCTGAGAGTGCTAGCCAGGGTGGAGACTCCATGGGTGGCTGAGAGTTCTAGCCAGGGTGGGGGTGCATGGGTGGCTGAGAGTTCTAGCCAGGGTGGGGGTGCATGGGTGGCTGAGAGTGCTAGCCAGGGTGGAGACTCCATGGGTGGCTGAGAGTTCTAGCCAGGGTGGGGGTGCATGGGTGGCTGAGAGTTCTAGCCAGGGTGGGGGTGCATGGGTGGCTGTATTAGTGTCAACCAGCATCACCCTCAAGAATATTTAAACCCCTGTAAAGACCTTCAAGGCTGTTGAACAATGAGTCAGATACGACTCGGTGGGGCAGGATGAGATATGTCTACATTGGTATGTAATGCTCCTGGCTGAGTTTTCTTCCTTTCCCCAGCCGTGTGAAGTGACACGCCGGCCAATACAAGCTGTAACAGCGAGCGCATAGTTCAGTCATTAATGGTTAGACGGCTATTATTATTTGATGTAGATATTCCAGCCAAGGTCCATCGTTGAATGTTTTTGGGCTGAGTTGCTGTATGTATCAGTGTTACCAGTGTAACAGCCTCTCCAAAGTTCCTCAGAGAACAGTCCTTCAGACCTGGTAACGAGGAGTGAAGACAGACTGTAAAGATTTTGAGATGAGCAGATCTCAACTAGAGAACTCTCAGCAGTCAGCAGACATCTTATCAATCAGGGCGGGACGGAAGATGGGTGTTTGGATTGGGTTCAGGCCGTGTCGAAAGCCATTTGTCTAGAGGACGAGTACAGAGAAATGCAAACAAGCTGTGGCTCAGTAGGTCCCGTGAGGAATGAACACAAACACAGACACAAGCTCGCAAGAATGCACGCACTCACGCGCGCGCGCACACACACACACACACACACACACACACACACACACACACACACACACACACACACACACACACACACACACACACACACACACACACACACACACACACACACACACACACACACACACACACACACACACACAGTTAAACTGAGAGATTGCTCTCTGTGGGCCTTGCTGCTAAATGTGATAGAGATCTGTACATCCAGGGCACTTAGTCTTGGCAGCCGAACAGACAAAAACCCTGATTGTAGGCAGGATTTCACTCTGCAGCAGGGGAGAGGTGGTGACCAATAGAAAGACACAATGAGAACACAGTCAGAGTCTTGAGAGAAGCCAAGGACACCAGGGATGTTTCATTACATCTGAAGGGGCTGCAACACGTCTTGAAAGGAACGACTTTCACTTTCATTCTGTCTTCATGGGCCATGTACTGGAGTGTACGGTCTGGGAATGGCTTCTTCCTTTTGTTTCATTAGATCTACAGCCAAACCTTGGCTTCTTGGAGACTACAGCACATGCCACTTGGACACTAGAGGAAGCAAGTTATAGAGAGGAAGTCCTGTTAAACAGAGAGATACATAAACAGACATGTACACTTTATCAGTCTTACAATCACAGTGTCCTAGAAAATGAATCCAACAACGCTGTGACACAACCTTCTAATACCTCCCCTATTCCCCTAAACACACACAAACACGAACCGTTAATCAGAGAAGAGCATATGCTTAATTCATCATCCCTCTCCTATCATATCAATATGTTTAATTCATCATCCCTCTCCTATCATATCAATATGCTTAATTCATCATCCCTCTCCTATCATATCAATATGTTTAATTCATCATCCCTCTCCTATCATATCAATATGCTTAATTCATCATCCCTTTCCTATCATATCAATATGCTTAATTCATCATCCCTCTCCTATCATATCAATATGTTTAATTCATCATCCCTCTCCTATCATATCAATATGCTTAATTCCTCATCCCTCTCCTATCATATCAATATGTTTAATTCATCATCCCTCTCATATCATATCAATATGTTTAATTCATCATCCCTCTCCTATCATATCAATATGCTTAATTCATCATCCCTCTCATATCATATCAATATGCTTAATTCATCATCCCTTTCCTATCATATCAATATGTTTAATTCATCATCCCTCTCCTATCATATCAATATGTTTAATTAATCATCCCTCTCCTATCATATCAATATGTTTAATTCATCATCCCTCTCCTATCATATCAATATGTTTAATTAATCATCCCTCTCCTATCATATCAATATGTTTAATTCATCATCCCTCTCCTATCATATCAATATGCTTAATTCATCATCCCTTTCCTATCATATCAATATGTTTAATTCATCATCCCTCTCCTATCATATCAATATGCTTAATTCATCATCCCTCTCCTATCATATCAATATGCTTAATTCATCATCCCTTTCCTATCATATCAATATGTTTAATTCCTCATCCCTCTCCTATCATATCAATATGTTTAATTCATCATCCCTCTCCTATCATATCAATATGCTTAATTCATCATCCCTCTCCTATCATATCAATATGCTTAATTCATCATCCCTTTCCTATCATATCAATATGTTTAATTCCTCATCCCTCTCCTATCATATCAATATGCTTAATTCATCATCCCTTTCCTATCATATCAATATGTTTAATTCATCATCCCTCTCCTATCATATCACTATGCTTAATTCATCATCCCTCTCCTATCATATCAATATGTTTAATTCATCATCCCTCTCCTATCATATCAATATGCTTAATTCATCATCCCTTTCCTATCATATCAATATGCTTAATTCATCATCCCTCTCCTATCATATCAATATGTTTAATTCATCATCCCTTTCCTATCATATCAATATGCTTAATTCATCATCCCTCTCCTATCATATCAATATGTTTAATTCATCATCCCTCTCATATCATATCAATATGTTTAATTCATCATCCCTCTCCTATCATATCAATATGCTTAATTCATCATCCCTCTCCTATCATATCAATATGTTTAATTCATCATCCCTCTCCTATCATATCAATATGTTTAATTCATCATCCCTCTCCTATCATATCAATATGTTTAATTCATCATCCCTCTCCTATCATATCAATATGTTTAATTCATCATCCCTCTCCTATCATATCAATATGTTTAATTCATCATCCCTCTCCTATCATATCAATATGTTTAATTCATCATCCCTCTCCTATCATATCAATATGTTTAATTCATCATCCCTCTCCTATCATATCAATATGTTTAATTCATCATCCCTCTCCTATCATATCAATATGCTTAATTCATCATCCCTTTCCTATCATATCAATATGCTTAATTCATCATCCCTCTCCTATCATATCAATATGTTTAATTCATCATCCCTCTCCTATCATATCAATATGTTTAATTCATCATCCCTCTCCTATCATATCAATATGCTTAATTCATCATCCCTCTCCTATCATATCAATATGTTTAATTCATCATCCCTCTCCTATCATATCAATATGTTTAATTCCTCATCCCTCTCCTATCATATCAATATGTTTAATTAATCATCCCTCTCCTATCATATCAATATGTTTAATTCCTCATCCCTCTCCTATCATATCAATATGTTTAATTCATCATCCCTCTCCTATCATATCAATATGTTTAATTCCTCATCCCTCTCCTATCTCCTATCTCCTATCATATCAATATGTTTAATTAATCATCCCTCTCCTATCATATCAATATGTTTAATTCCTCATCCCTCTCCTATCATATCAATATGTTTAATTCCTCATCCCTCTCCTATCATATCAATATGTTTAATTCCTCATCCCTTTCCTATCATATCAATATGTTTAATTAATCATCCCTCTCCTATCATATCAATATGTTTAATTCATCATCCCTCTCCTATCATATCAATATGTTTAATTCATCATCCCTCTCCTATCATATCAATATGTTTAATTCCTCATCCCTCTCCTATCATATCAATATGTTTAATTCATCATCCCTCTCCTATCATATCAATATGTTTAATTCATCATCCCTCTCCTATCATATCAATATGTTTAATTCATCATCCCTCTCCTATCATATCAATATGTTTAATTCATCATCCCTCTCCTATCATATCAATATGTTTAATTCATCATCCCTCTCCTATCATATCAATATGTTTAATTCCTCATCCCTCTCCTATCATATCAATATGTTTAATTCATCATCCCTCTCCTATCATATCAATATGTTTAATTCCTCATCCCTCTCCTATCATATCAATATGTTTAATTCATCATCCCTCTCCTATCATATCAATATGTTTAATTCATCATCCCTCTCCTATCATATCAATATGTTTAATTCCTCATCCCTCTCCTATCATATCAATATGTTTAATTCATCATCCCTCTCCTATCATATCAATATGTTTAATTCCTCATCCCTCTCCTATCATATCAATATGTTTAATTCATCATCCCTCTCCTATCATATCAATATGTTTAATTCATCATCCCTCTCCTATCATATCAATATGTTTAATTCCTCATCCCTCTCCTATCATATCAATATGTTTAATTCCTCATCCCTCTCCTATCATATCAATATGTTTAATTCATCATCCCTCTCCTATCATATCAATATGTTTAATTCATCATCCCTCTCCTATCATATCAATATGTTTAATTCATCATCCCTCTCCTATCATATCAATATGTTTAATTCATCATCCCTCTCCTATCATATCAATATGTTTAATTCATCATCCCTCTCCTATCTCCTATCATATCAATATGTTGTATTCCTCATCCCTCTCCTATCATATCAATATGTTTAATTCATCATCCCTCTCCTATCATATCAATATGTTTAATTCATCATCCCTCTCCTATCATATCAATATGCTTAATTCATCATCCCTCTCCTATCATATCAATATGTTTAATTCATCATCCCTCTCCTATCTCCTATCATATCAATATGTTGTATTCCTCATCCCTCTCCTATCATATCAATATGTTTAATTCATCATCCCTCTCCTATCATATCATATCAATATGTTTAATTCATCATCCCTCTCCTATCATATCAATATGTTTAATTCATCATCCCTCTCCTATCTCCTATCATATCAATATGTTTAATTCATCATCCCTCTCCTATCATATCAATATGTTTAATTCATCATCCCTCCTATCTCCTATCATATCAATATGTTTAATTCATCATCCCTCTCCTATCATATCAATATGTTTAATTCATCATCTCCTATCTCCTATCATATCAATATGTTTATTCCTCATCCCTCTCCTATCATATCAATATGTTTAATTCATCATCCCTCTCCTATCATATCAATATGTTTAATTCATCATCCCTCCTATCATATCAATATGCTTAATTCATCATCCCTCTCCTATCATATCAATATGTTTAATTCATCATCCCTCTCCTATCTCCTATCATATCAATATGTTTATTCCTCATCCCTCTCCTATCATATCAATATGTTTAATTCATCATCCCTCTCCTATCATATCAATATGTTTAATTCATCATCCCTCTCCTATCATATCAATATGTTTAATTCATCATCCCTCTCCTATCTCCTATCATATCAATATGTTTAATTCATCACCCCTCTCCTATCATATCAATATGTTTAATTCATCATCCTCTCCTATCTCCTATCATATCAATATGTTTAATTCATCATCCCTCTCCTATCATATCACTATGTTTAATTCATCATCCCTCTCCTATCATATCAATATGTTTAATTCATCATCCCTCTCCTATCATATCAATATGTTTAATTCATCATCCCTCTCCTATCATATCAATATGTTTAATTCATCATCCCTCTCCTATCATATCACTATCCATGACGGGCGATCTTACTGCCAGTGAGACTCAAAGGGTCAGCGGCCAACCAATTACATGAATGTGGTGTTTTTAATCTGGGCAGAGTGGGCTTTCAGTGACATCAGCTGTCATGATGGAGGGAAGGGGGAGGAAGAAGGAAGGAGGGAGAGTAAGAGCGGGTTGCTTCAAAGTGCCTGGGACAGATTACCCTGGGAGAGCAATCAATCTTGTCCCCCAGCCAGCCATTACGGAGTCTACAGCGGGCATGAACACAGCCTCCCAGACCAGACTGTTCTCTGGGTAAAGGTCAAGGGCGACTGGTGAAGAGAAGGAAACAGGCTGGAGAAGCCAGGTTCTTGGCGGGCTCTCTTTCTCTCTAATTTATCATGCTCTCTCTCTCTCTCTCTCTCTCTCTCTCTCTCTCTCTCTCTCTCTCTCTCTCTCTCTCTCTCTCTCTCTCTCTCTCTCTGTGTTTCTCTCTTTCTCTCTCTTTCTCTCTCTCTCACTCTCTTTCTCTCTCTCTCGCTCTCTGTCTCTCTCTCCCACTCTCTGTCTCTCTCTCCCACTCTCTCTCTCTCCCCCTTCCACTACCTCTCTGATGATTAAGTGCTCACATATTTGAAAAGTAAATGTCCACAGTCAATTGCAGATAATGGTGGGTTTGTGAGAGTGGTTGTTTGAACCCACTGCCCCCCTGCGGTATGGTTGTGGTTTCCCTGAGCCCCTGGATGGGGTTTAGGGATTTTACTGACCAGGCTTCATGGTTCTGGGGTTCTGGGGGGGACATGAGGGTGCATTTAGCAGGGTTGGGAAATAATGGTTCCTTCCACATGACTGTTTTGAAACAAAACTCTCTCATCTTCACATGGCAAAATAAGTCAGGAAACAGGACACTGGAAGTCAGTGCAGACCATAGTGAACCCTGACAGAATAATATATACAGTTGAAGTCAGAAGTTTACACACACTTAGGTTGGAGTCATTAAAACTAGTTTTTCAACCACTACAAAGGCATGACACAAGTAATTTTTCCAACAATTGTTTACAGACAGATTATTTCACTTATAATTCACTCAGTTCATCTGTACAAACAATAGTACACAAGTATAAACACCATGGGACCACGCAGCCGTCATACCGCTCAGGAAGGAGATGCATTCTGTCTCCTAGAGATGAACATACTCTGGTGCGAAAAGTGCAAAATCAATCCCATAACAACAGCAGAGGACCTTGTGAAGATGCTGGAGAAACGGGTACAAAAGTATCTATATCCACAGTAAAACAAGTCCTTTATCGACATAACCTGAACGGGACAAAGATGGTACTTTTTGGAGAAATGTCCTCTGGTTTGATGAAACAAAAACAGAACTGTTTGGAGGAAAAAGGGGTAAGCTTGCAAGCTGAAGAACACCATCCCAACTGTGAAGCACGGGGGTGGTAGCATCATGTTGTGGGGGTGCTCTGCTGCAGGAGGGACTGATGCACTTCACAAAATAGATGGCATCATGAGGCAGGGAAATGTTGTGGATATATTGAATCTCAAGACATCAGTCAGGAAGTTGAAGCTTGGTCGCAAATGTTTCTTCCAAATGGACAATGACCCCAAGCATACTTCCAAAGTTGTGGCAAAATGGCTTAAGGACAACAAAGTCAAGGTATTGGAGTGGCCATCACAAAGCCCTGACCTCAATCCTATAGAAAATGTGTGAGCAGAGCTAAAAAAGCATGTGTCAGCAAATGGGGCCTACAAACCTGACTCAGTTACACCAGCTCTGTCAGGAGGCCTACAAACCTGACTCAGTTACACCAGCTCTGTCAGGAGGCCTACAAACCTGACTCAGTTACACCAGCTCTGTCAGGAGGCCTACAAACCTGACTCAGTTACACCAGCTCTGTCAGGAGGCCTACAAACCTGACTCAGTTACACCAGCTCTGTCAGGAGGCCTACAAACCTGACTCAGTTACACCAGCTCTGTCAGGAGGCCTACAAACCTGACTCAGTTACACCAGCTCTGTCAGGAGGCCTACAAACCTGACTCAGTTACACCAGCTCTGTCAGGAGGCCTACAAACCTGACTCAGTTACAC
>NW_026281412.1:40000-70983 GCF_023373465.1 Oncorhynchus keta
AATCAATACCCTTAACCAATAGCGCCGGAAGTTATATATATAATCCATACACCTCATCAAGCTCTAATCCATACTCCTCATCATGCTCTAATCCATACACCTCATCATGCTCTAATCCATACACCTCATCAGGCTCTAATCCATGCGCCTCTTCAGGCGCTAATCCACTCCTCATCATGCTCTAATCCATACACCTCATCAGGCTCTAATCCATACTCCTCATCAGGCTCTAATCCATACACCTCATCATGCTCTAATCCATACTCCTCATCAGGCTCTAATCCATACACCTCATCAGGCTCTAATCCATACTCCTCATCATGCTCTAATCCATACACCTCATCATGCTCTAATCCATACTCCTCATCAGGCTCTAATCCATACACCTCATCATGCTCTAATCCATACTCCTCATCAGGCTCTAATCCATACTCCTCATCAGGCTCTAATCCATACACCTCATCAGGCTCTAATCCATACTCCTCATCAGGCTCTAATCCATACTCCTCATCAGGCTCTAATCCATACACCTCATCAGGCTCTAATCCATACACCTCATCGGGCTCTAATCCATACACTTCATCGGGCTCTAATCCATACTCCTCATCAGGCTCTAATCCATACACTTCATCGGGCTCTAATCCATACACTTCATCGGGCTCTAATCCATACACTCATCAGACTCTAATCCATACACTTCATCAGGCTCTAATCCATACTCCTCATCAGGCTCTAATCCATACTCCTCATCAGGCTCTAATCCATACACTTCATCGGGCTCTAATCCATACACTTCATCGGGCTCTAATCCATACACCTCATCAGGCTCTAATCCATACACTTCATCGGGCTCTAATCCATACACTTCATCGGGCTCTAATCCATACACCTCATCAGGCTCTAATCCATACACTTCATCGGGCTCTAATCCATACACCTCATCAGGCTCTAATCCATACACCTCATCAGGCTCTAATCCATACTACTCATCAGGCTCTAATCCATACTCCTCATCAGGCTCTAATCCATACTCCTCATCAGGCTCTAATCCATACTCCTCATCAGGCTCTAATCCATACACCTCATCAGGTTCTAATCCATACACTACATCGGGCTCTAATCCATACACGTCATGAAGGGCTCCAGGCTCGAATCCATACACCTCATCAAGGGCCCCAGACCCTAATCCATGCACCTCATCAGGGTCCCAAGGCTCTAATCCATACACCTCATCACCATCCCAGGCTGCAAAGTCAGTATTATTACACTTTCCAGAGGAGCCAGGATTAAACCACTTCTCCATGTCTATCTGGACAGAGACATGGACTTGATATCTGGAAGCCAACGTCTGTGTAACCTCTGGAGCCATGTGTGTGAGTGACCACACCACACTTCAATAATAATGTCTCCCTCCTCTGAGTACAGCTCAGAAATGATGTCTCTCTAAGATGTGCCTTTAGCTTGAAAAACTGTCACTTCCAACTGATTAAACGTTACCTCAGCTTGATAAGATGTTTCCTCAGCTCCTCTGTCTCAGACTAGCTGACCACAGACCTGAGCTTTATAGCTAGAGGGTGGTACTTTGATCGGTGATAGTGGGACTGAGGAGGCTCTGTAAATTCACCCTGCTCCTCCGCCCTCACACTGAGGCTTGATAATCCTGTCGTTAACGGGGTTATAAATCTGAGTGTGGCCGTGGCGACGTTCACTGTTAGCGTTGTCCAGTCCACACAGTCTCACATTCCACACATACCAGACGTCCCGACTGGAGAGGACTGAGAGTCACAAGATGGGCCCTGTGGGACCAGAGAGGGAGGGCCCTGTGGGACCAGAGAGGGAAGGCCCTGTGGGACCAGAGAGGGAGGGCCCTGTGGGGATCAGAGAGGGAGGGCCCTGTGGGACCAGAGAGGGAGGGCCCTGTGGGGCCAGAGAGGGAGGGCCATGTGGGACCAGAGAGGGAGGGCCCTGTGGGACCAGAGACAGAAGGCCCTGTGGGACAAGAGAGGCCCCAGAAGGCACATATAAGCTCCTGCAGAGGGCCTGAGACCCCTAGGGAAGTTGCTGTTCTGGACCTCTCCAGACAGGAGAGGAGAGTCACAAGATGGTCCCTGTAAAGACTGAGCAGAGAGCCCTTGGAAGCCCATGGAAGCTATCTGTGTTTTGTGAATCTTGGTGTTTGGCCTCACTCTCTCTCTGAGCAAATTTAACCCCAATAACTACCTTGGGACATCCCTAACTCTGAGAGTGTCTCGGTATTTAGCCTCTCTTAGTCTCTCTCTCTCTCTCTCTCTCTCTCTCTCTCTCTCTCTCTCTCTCTCTCTCTCTCTCTCTCTCTCTCTCCCTCTCTCTCTCTCTCTCTCTCCTAACTCTGAGAGGATCTTAAACAATTACAGCCTTTTAAACCATTGCAGAATCACAGGGCTGCATCCAAATTGTACCATATCTCCTATATAGTGCACTACCTTAGACCAGAGGCCTATGGTTCTCAGGTCAAAAGTAGTGCACTATAAAGGGAATAGGGTTACATTTTGGATACAGCTTCGGTGTCAGCAGGGAAACAGAAACAAAGCTTCAGCCAAGTCGTCACCAGGCAACCCCAGTCCATATGGATAGTGTAACCAAGACCAAAGTGGTTCAAAATCCCAAAATAACAAATATATCCTGGTTGTGACTGGTGTCCTTGACGTGTACAGCAACACAAACTAGAAGCCCTGTCCACCCTTCCCTCTGCGTGGGAGAGCGAACGTGTTTCTTTCCCCCGGGCTTTAAGTGCTATCAGCTTTACGACTCAGATCACACGGTGACCAACTACAGTGCATAGTGGTGTGAGAGGAAGATTCCTATTGTCCAACCCATAAGCACACGTGAGGAAAGGCAGCTGACAGTGCTGATCCTCTATGTGTTGCTGATGGTGTTACAGTACGTGCTGTTCGTCATCAGCTACACACAATGTAAAGCTGATCCTCTATGTGTTGCTGATGGTGTTACAGTACGTGCTGTTCGTCATCAGCTACACACAATGTAAAGCTGATCCTCTATGTGTTGCTGATGGTGTTACAGTACGTGCTGTTCGTCATCAGCTACACACAATGTAAAGCTGATCCTCTATGTGTTGCTGATGGTGTTACAGTACGTGCTGTTCGTCATCAGCTACACACAATGTAAAGCTGATCGTCCGCTGGTCACGCGTCAAGATAAGAAGCCAAAACATCATAGCAGAGGTTGTGAGCTGATTGCAGCTACAGTGTCAGAAGAGGTGTGTTAGTCCTGAAGTTCCATGTGTGTGTCTTCCTCTCGGACCGAGAGACTGAAAAACAGCTTCTATCTCAAGGCCATCAGACTGTTAAACAGCCACCACTAACATTGAGTGGCTGCTGCCAACACACTGTCATTGACACTGACCCAACTCCAGCCACTTTAATAATGGGAATTGATGGGAAATGATGTAAATATATCACTAGCCACTTTAAACAATGCTACCTTATATAATGTTACTTACCCTACATTATTCATCTCATATGCATACGTATATACTGTACTCTATATCATCGACTGCATCCTTATGTAATACATGTATCACTAGCCACTTTAACTATGCCACTTTGTTTACTTTGTCTACATACTCATCTCATATGTATATACTGTACTCTGCTGCCCTGTACCATCACTCATTCATATATCCTTATGTACATATTCTTTATCCCCTTACACTGTGTATAAGACAGTAGTTTTGGAATTGTTAGTTAGATTACTTGTTGGTTATCACTGCATTGTTGGAACTAGAAGCACAAGCATTTCGCTACACTCGCATTAACATCTGCTAACCATGTGTATGTGACAAATAACATTTGATTTGATTTGATTTGAAATTCGATTTGATTTGATTTGATTTGATGTCCTGTGTGTGTCTTCCTGTGTGTGTCTTCATGTGTGTGTCTTCATGTGTGTGTCTTCCTGTGTGTGTCTTCATGTGTGTGTCTTCCTGTGTGTGTCTTCCTGTGTGTGTCTTCCTGTGTGTGTCTTCATGTGTGTGTCTTCCTGTGCGTGTCTTCCTGTGCGTGTCTTCCTGTGCGTGTCTTCCTGTGTGTGTCTTCCTGTGTGTGTCTTCCTGTGTGTGTCTTCATGTGTGTGTCTTCATGTGTGTGTCTTCATGTGTGTGTCTTCCTGTGTGTGTCTTCCTGTGTGTGTCTTCCTGTGTGTGTCTTCCTGTGCGTGTCTTCCTGTGTGTGTCTTCCTGTGTGTGTCTTCATGTGTGTGTCTTCATGTGTGTGTCTTCATGTGTGTGTCTTCATGTGTGTGTCTTCATGTGTGTCTTCTGTGTGTGTCTTCCTGTGTGTGTCTTCCTGTGTGTGTCTTCCTGTGTGTGTCTTCCTGTGTGTGTCTTCATGTGTGTGTCTTCATGTGTGTGTACATACAGTAGTAGCAGATGTGCTTAGCTTCTAAAAGTAGTTAGTACTTTTTGTATTCCAAAGTCAACCTGTGGAGTTTACCAAACCTAAACTGCACCAAACGCTCTTTAGAGCCAGTCTGTGAACCCTTATAATGACATCTGATTGGTCTGTGTGATCCCAGCCAAATGTTCCTTCCCTGGCTGGGTCTGCCTTTGTCTAGTGCAGAAACAGGCCTATCCTCGGTGGTCTTTCACCAAATACAGTATCTGTTCATTGATTTAAAGTCTTTCATTCACTCTACTGCTGCAGCTTTATAAAGCCATGACCTCTTCCCTTTGGAATGAAAATCACCTGGTAGATCAAACCGAGGAAATGTTCATTCTTTCGCTCTTTCCGTTGATAACTTTTCGCAAGACTGTGCAAACGCAGACAGAAAAACATTCTGGACAGATGTGAAACGTTCACAGCCAGTTGAAGGAGAGAAATGTTCCTCAGGAGTGTTTCAGGACTTTCAGGACTTACTGTGAAAACCAGCAGGAGTCCTGGATTTTGCTGTGAAAGTGTGAGAGGGTGTGTTTTGGGAGACGGTGAAAACATACTTTTACACACTTCACTTTTTACTTCAAGGAATCATCACTCAAAAGAGGAATCCAGATCATTCAGCTAGTTCCAATGTCTTTTCCAATCTTTGCGTGTCCATGTCATGAACAGATTTGTCTATCTGACTAAGTGTTTGTTGGTGATGAGGTGTTGTACTTTGGCTTGCGCCTCTCTCTCTTCCAGAATAACAACAGGAAACTCATCAGGTGGAGGTGGAACAGCCATGGCTCAATGGGCCTCCTGTCCGTAGCCATACCAACTCCCCATTTCTCTCTCTCTCCCCCTCACCCCCCCCCCACTCTCTCTCTCTTCCAAACAGAGCTCTGAGTTACTGCTCTCTCCAGCCTCTCTCTCCAGACTCTCTCTCCAGCCTCTCTCTCCAGCCTCTCTCTCCAGCCTCTCTCTCCAGACTCTCCTTCTCCAGCCTCTCTTTCCAGACTCTCTCTCAGCCTCTCTCTCCAGCCTCTCTCTCCAGCCTCTCTCTCCAACCTCTCTCTCCAGACTCTCTCTCCAGACTCTCTCTCCAGCCTCTCTCTCCAGCCTCTCTCTCCAGACTCTCATTCTCCAGCCTCTCTTTCCTGCCTCTCTCTCCAGACTCTCTCTCTTCAGCCTCTCTCTCCAGCCTCTCTCTCCAGCCTCTCTCTCCAGACTCTCTCTCCAGACTCTCTCTCCAGCCTCTCTCTCCAGCCTCTCTCTCCAGATAATCCTTCTCCAGCCTATCTTTCCAGCCTCTCTCTCCAGACTCTCTCTCTCCAGCCTCTCTCTCCAGCCTCTCTCTCCAGCCTCTCTCCAGCCTCTCTCTCCAGCCTCTCTCTCTCCAGCCTCTCTCTCCAGCCTCTCTCTCCAGCCTGTAGCAGCGTGGCTCTGCCAACAGACCCTCTTCACTGACAACAGCTTTATTAGAAACAACTGTTCTAGGATCAGTGCTCCACACTGCAGTGAGAGACATACCCACACAGACTCTCCCTCTCTCTCTGGATGACCTCTGTGACAGTCCGGATGATACAGAATAATCGGCTCAGGGTGGAGATAAAATCAGTCCGTCCATCTGTCCATCCCTCCAGCCTGCTGATAATGCCTTGTTCAGTCCCATCTCCATCCATTAGTTGTAGGTCAGATCCACAAAGGTCTCTAGTTAGTCTCCAGTTAGACCAATATCCCTCAGGGCTCTCTGCTAGCCAACCATTTTCACTCAGGCAATTACTCAGATGGCCTCAGTTCGAGGGTAAAACTGGTCCTATTTACCCACGGGCCCTTGAGTAATGAGGGGCTCGTATGCAATATGGATGTTGGATGGATAGGTCATTGGACCGTTTCCATTGTATCCCTCCCAGTACTTACAGAGCTCATATCCCTGTTAATCATACACAGCCAGAGACTTAATGAGCCAATCCTGGCATGATTTAACCTGGCTTTCATTAGTCTGGCTAAGTGTTGCTGAGAAAAGCCCAAAACCACAAATCCCTCAGATAATGGCCAGCTGCATTAAGACAGAGAGAAGAGAGAGAGAGAGAGAGAGAGAGAGAGAGAGAGAGAGAGAGAGAGAGAGAGAGAGAGAGAGAGAGAGAGAGAGAGAGAGAGAGAGAGAGAGAGAGAGAGAGAGAGAGAGAGAGAGAGAGAGAGAGAGAGAGAGAGAGAGACGGACAGAGAGACGGACAGAGAGAAGACATATCTGGCTAATGTTGTCTGGAATGTTTCAGAGACTTTGGATAAGACAGTAGTGTGGAGGCAGACGGGGCCTGGAGACGTTACAAAGAGAACCAACTCCTAAAAGCACTAATCAGTGTCTGTCTGTCTGTCTGTCTGTCTGTCTGTCTGTCTGTCTCTCTTTTTTTCTCTCTCTCTTGCCCTTTCTCTGTTTCTCTCTCTCACTCTCTCTCACTCTCTCTCTCTCACTCTCTCTCACTCTGCCAAGTGTTGAGAAAAAGGTCCCTGTTCATAGTAAAACTCTTGTTAACACTTTCTATTCATTTGGGTACATGAGTTGCAGGCCTGGTTTCACTGCCTCCAACAGGGTCTTCCTTCAACTAGCCCACAGCCTGGCTGGGTGACCTGACCAGACCTCACAATGTCCATACTGTACATGCACTATATAAAACACCCACTGAATGTCCATAGATCCAGTCTGTAAACAGTGGTCCTGTGTAGCTCAGTTGGTAATGGCAGGGATCCATTCCCTCTGGGGTCACTAACTGTAATGGAAGTTGCTTTGGATAAAAGTGTCTGCTAAATGGCGTACATTTGACTGTTATATTACAACACCCACTGACTGACTGGGTACTGTACTGTAGGGTCCTTTCTGTAGGGGGACATATTATATTACAACACCCACTGACTGACTGAGTACTGTACTGTAGGGTCCTTTCTGTAGGGGGACATATTATATTACAACACCCACTGACTGACTGGGTACTGTACTGTAGGGTCCTTTCTGTATGTAGGGGGACATATTATATTACAACACCCACTGACTGACTGGGTACTGTACTGTAGGGTCCCGGGTCCTTTCTGTAGGGGGACAGTTGGAATTGCTCCTTAGAGGACACTATAAATACAGTTTTGTTAAATTGAACAGTTAACCTCATGTAAGGTTAAAGTTATAGACTGAATGAGGATCTAGAACCCAGATCTATTCAGAGCACAGACAATCACTGTGGTCTTTGTATTAGATGTGAATGAAGCTCTGGATCTATTAACCAACAGAACAGTGAATCTGTACTGCAAGTGAATCTGTACTGCAAGTGAATCTGTACTGCAACTGAATCTGTACTGCAACTGAATCTGTACTGCAACTGAATTTGTGCTGCAACTGAATCTGTACTGCAACTGAATCTGTGCTGCAACTGAATCTGTACTGCAACTGAATTTGTGCTGCAACTGAATCTGTACTGCAACTGAATCTGTACTGCACGTGAATCTATACTACACGTGAATCTGTACTGTAATGGAAGGCTCTTGTCTGATGATAACTGTACAAGTATCTCAAGTGAGTATTTTGTACTGTAGAACAGCCCAGTTGGGATTGTGATGTTGTACTATTCACTCAATACTTTACTATTGAAATTAATTCAATAGTTGACCAATATTGTGATACTGACAAAGCTCTTTTGTCTGATCTATTATCCATTTAAACCAAAATTGTTTTTCTCTCGCCTCCCTCCCTCCCTCCCTTCCAAAGGTATGTCCTCAGCTGTACTCTACACTGCCTGCAGTGTTTGGGGAAGACATTACTAAAGCCTGGCTAAGCACACCGACCGTATCCTCTCTTCTCTCTTCAGTGTAAGCCCTGATAATGAGACATGTTACTGGGGAGGGCTGAGTCTAGGAGGAACTGGGGATGGAGATGGAAGGCTGTTACTGGGGAGGGCTGAGTCTAGGAGGAACTGGGGATGGAGATGGAAGGCTGTTACTGGGGGAGGGCTGAGTCTAGGAGGAACTGGGGATGGAGATGGAAGGCTGTTACTGGGGGAGGGCTGAGTCTAGGAGGAACTGGGGATGGAGATGGAAGGCTGTTACTGGGGAGGGCTGAGTCTAGGAGGAACTGGGGATGGAGATGGAAGGCTGTTACTGGGGGAGGGCTGAGTCTAGGAGGAACTGGGGATGGAGATGGAAGGCTGTTACTGGGGGAGGGCTGAGTCTAGGAGGAACTGGGGATGGAGATGGAAGGCTGTTACTGGGGGAGGGCTGAGTCTAGGAGGAACTGGGGATGGAGATGGAAGGCTGTTACTGGGGGAGGGCTGAGTCTAGGAGGAACTGGGGATGGAGATGGAAGGCTGTTACTGGGGAGGGCTGAGTCTAGGAGGAACTGGGGATGGAGATGGAAGGCTGTTACTGGGGGGGGAGGGCTGAGTCTAGGAGGAACTGGGGATGGAGATGGAAGGCTGTTACTGGGGGAGGGCTGAGTCTAGGAGGAACTGGGGATGGAGATGGAAGGCTGTTACTGGGGAGGGCTGAGTCTAGGAGGAACTGGGGATGGAGATGGAAGGCTGTTACTGGGGGAGGGCTGAGTCTAGGAGGAACTGGGGATGGAGATGGAAGGCTGTTACTGGGGAGGGCTGAGTCTAGGAGGAACTGGGGATGGAGATGGAAGGCTGTTACTGGGGAGGGCTGAGTCTAGGAGGAACTGGGGATGGAGATGGAAGGCTGTTACTGGGGGAGGGCTGAGTCTAGGAGGAACTGGGGATGGAGATGGAAGGCTGTTACTGGGGAGGGCTGAGTCTAGGAGGAACTGGGGATGGAGATGGAAGGCTGTTACTGGGGGAGGGCTGAGTCTAGGAGGAACTGGGGATGGAGATGGAAGGCTGTTACTGGGGAGGGCTGAGTCTAGGAGGAACTGGGGATGGAGATGGAAGGCTGTTACTGGGGGAGGGCTGAGTCTAGGAGGAACTGGGGATGGAGATGGAAGGCTGTTACTGGGGAGGGCTGAGTCTAGGAGGAACTGGGGATGGAGATGGGGGAGGGCTGAGTCTAGGAGGAACTGGGGATGGAGATGGAAGGCTGTTACTGGGGGAGGGCTGAGTCTAGGAGGAACTGGGGATGGAGATGGAAGGCTGTTACTGGGGGAGGGCTGAGTCTAGGAGGAACTGGGGATGGAGATGGAAGGCTGTTACTGGGGGAGGACTGAGTCTAGGAGGAACTGGGGATGGAGATGGAAGGATGTTGCTGGGGGAGGGCTGAGTCTAGGAGGAACT
This sequence comes from Oncorhynchus keta, assembly GCF_023373465.1. Lineage (NCBI taxonomy): Eukaryota > Metazoa > Chordata > Actinopteri > Salmoniformes > Salmonidae > Oncorhynchus > Oncorhynchus keta. Next base: position 49,683 of record NW_026281412.1, read on the forward strand.
GGGGATGGAGATTTATGGCTGGGCTTTCTTCAGCTTCATGGACTTGATTCTGCTCAATAGATATGACTCACGCTTAGTTAGAACAATTTGGTATGATTATTTTGAAACATAGAAGTTTTATCAGAGCAAATCACATTACTGAAATGTGACCACAGTTTATTCGATGTGACGTAGTATTTGCGTCCTCGGAGCATCACTGACCTCAAACGTCCTACTTCTTTACTGATACAATTTCATATGAATCCCATATATACACTGTTGTGTAATGTATTGAAGAGGCTGGCTGTTCCTCTACCTCATAACCCCAGAGAGACGCTGCTGCTGTCTGTTCACCACTGCTGTCAGACAGAGACAATGTTGTTTACTACCAACCTGTCACTTACTGCCAAGTCTGTCACAAGGATTTTGGCTAGGGTTGAGCTGGCTTCCCAAGCAGTAGTCTAAGGCACTGCTAGAGGTGTCACTACAGATCCAGGTTTGATCCCAGGACTGTGTCGCAGCCGGCTGTAACCGGGAGAACCATGAGGCGGCACACAATTGGCCCAGCGTAATCGGGGTTAGGGGAGGGTTTGGCCGGCCAGGATGTCCCTGTCTAATCGTGCTCTAGCGAGTCCTGTGGCGGGCCGGGCGCATGCATGTTGACACGGTCGCTAGGGTTGGGGCTAGACTTAGGGATAGGGTTAGGGATAGGGTTGGGGCTATAGTTAGGGATAAGGTTAGGGATAGGGTTGGGGTTAGGGTTAGGGCTAGGGCTAGGGCTAGGGCTAGGGATAGGGATAGGGATAGGGTTAGGGATAGGGATAGGGATAGGGTTTGGGCTAGGGATAGGGTTTGGGCTAGGGTTAGGGTTAGGGCTAGGGTTAGGGATAGGGTTAGGGATAGGGTTTGGGCTAGGGATAGGGTTTGGGCTAGGGTTAGGGTTAGGGCTAGGGTTAGGGATAGGGCTAAGGTTAGGGATCAGGATAGGGATAGGGTTAGGGTTAGGGCAAGTGTTAGGGCTAGGGCTAGGGCTAAGGCTAAGGCTAGGGCTAGGGCTAGGGAGGGCTAGGGTTAGGGTTAGGGTTAGGGCTAGGGTTAGGGATAGGGCTAAGGTTAGGGATAGGGTTAGGGTTACATGTGTCACTTGAGCCCTTAGTTTTTCCAGGTCAGATCACATGGTCCAGGCTCCTCTATCTTTTAACACTGAGAATAAGCACATACTTTTATAAGAACCTCTTCCTGTCTATAAACAAAGGCTTTTCCCTGGTAGAGAAATGCCAGATGAGGACATGATGGCACAGCCCTGCTGAGGGAAGAGAGTTCCTGTATCCCAAATGGCACCCTATTCCAAATATGGAACTACTTTAGACCCGAGGGGCTTCTGGTCAGTAGTATAGTGCACTAAATGGGGAACAGGGTGCCATTTGGAACGCTTAGTGTTAGCAGACCAAATGGAAAACAGACTGTAAGAGAGGACAGATAAACAGCTCTGCTCAACATTATAAAAGAATGAGATGGATGATGTCACCAACCACAGAACATCTTGGTAATAGTTTCATTGTTTAGTTTAACTCTTCAGTGCCTGAAAACTTTAGAAAACACATGTCCACTGTTTAGGAGGGAAAATGTAGGACTAGTTGAAATTGTGCTGAGGCACAAACTGCTGAAACTGATACAGAGAGTTTTTCATTGACCTAAGCCCTAAACACACTCTCAGACACCTTTTCCCCTAACGTAAGCCCTAAACACAACCTCAGACACCGTGTCCCCTAACGTAAATCCTAAACACACCCTCAGACACGTACCTACACTCCTTCTCCTCATTCTACTTCCTTGAAGTGGGCTAGTAGCAAACCTGGGTTCAAACAGTATTTGCTTTCTTTCTAAATACTTTAGCTGTGCTTGACTGAGCTTGCATGGTGTAATAGAACCAATGGAATAGTCCCAAAAGTCCTGCCCACGTCTCACGGAAAAGAAGGCTCATCTAAACAAGATATATATTTGAAAGAAAATAAACACTCGTTGAACCCAGGTATGGCTAGTACTGCTCTCCCTACATGTGCCATGAGGCTGTAGTCAGTAACCCTAACCCAGTGTGGCTCCAGGGTTAAGGGTGCATCTTAGCTGGGGAGTTGCAGGGGTCATGACCTCTTGTGTCACACTCTAATTCTGATTGTCATGTAAGGCAAGACTGTCATGTTGTCAGCCACAACAAAAGGTAAGGCAAGACTGTCATGTTGTCAGCCACAACAAAAGGTAAGGCAAGACTGTCATGTTGCCTGACACAACAAAAGGTAAGGCAAGACTGTCATGTTGTCAGCCACAACAAAAGGTAAGGCAAGACTGTCATGTTGTCAGCCACAACGAAAGGTAAGACAAGACTGTCATGTTACCTGACACTGGGGTAAGGCAAGACTGTCATGTTACCTGACACAACAAAAGGTAAGGCAAGACTGTCATGTTACCTGAGGAACTGGGGATGCAAGACTGTCATGTTGCCTGAGAGGTAAGGCAAGACTGTCATGTTGCCTGGAGGTAAGGCAAGACTGTCATGTTACCTGACTCAATGAAAGGAAGACTGTCATGTTGTCAGCCACAACAAAAGGTAAGGCAAGACTGTCATGTTGTCTGACACAATGAAAGGTAAGGCAAGACTGTCATGTTGTCTGACACAACGAGAGGTAAGGCAAGACTGTCATGTTGTCTGACTCAATGAAAGGTAAGGCAAGACTGTCATGTTGCCTGACACAACAAAAGGTAAGGCAAGACTGTCATGTTGTCTGACTCAATGAAAGGTAAGGCAAGACTGTCATGTTGCCAGCCACAACAAAAGGTAAGGCAAGACTGTCATGTTGCCTGACACAACAAAAGGTAAGGCAAGACTGTCATGTTGCCTGACACAACAAAAGGTAAGGCAAGACTGTCATGTTGCCTGACACAACAAAAGGGGCAAGACTGTCATGTTGCCTGACACAACAAAAAGGTAAGGCAAGACTGTCATGTTGGATGGAGAAGGCAAGACTGTCATGTTGCCAGCCACTGAAGGTAAGGCAAGACTGTCATGTTGCCTGACACAACAAAAGGTAAGGCAAGACTGTTATGTTGGACATGAAAGGTAAGGCAAGACTGTTATGTTGCCTGACACAACAAAAGGTAAGGCAAGACTGTCATGTTGTCAGCCACAACAAAAGGTAAGGCAAGACTGTCATGTTGTCAGCCACAACAAAAGGTAAGGCAAGACTGTCATGTTGTCAGCCACAACAAAAGGTAAGGCAAGACTGTCATGTTACCAGACACAACAAAAGGTAAGGCAAGACTGTCATGTTACCTGACACAACGAAAGGTAAGGCAAGACTGTCATGTTACCTGACACAACGAAAGGTAAGGCAAGACTGTCATGTTGCCTGACACAACGAGAGGTAAGGCAAGACTGTCATGTTGCCTGACACAACGAGAGGTAAGGCAAGACTGTCATGTTACCTGACTCAATGAAAGGTAAGGCAAGACTGTCATGTTGTCAGCCACAACAAAAGGTAAGGCAAGACTGTCATGTTGTCTGACACAATGAAAGGTAAGGCAAGACTGTTATGTTGCCCGACACAACAAAAGGTAAGGCAAGACTGTCATGTTGCCTGACACAACAAAAGGTAAGGCAAGACTGTCATGTTGCCTGACACAACGAAAGGTAAGGCAAGACTGTCATGTTGCCTGACACAACAAAAGGTAAGGCAAGACTGTCATGTTGCCTGACACAACAAAAGGTAAGGCAAGACTGTGCCTGACACAGCCTGACAAGACTGTCATGTTGCCTGACACAAGTTTGGCAAGACTGTCATGTTGCCTGACACAACAAAAAGGTAAGGCAAGACTGTCATGTTGCCTGACACAACGAAAGGTAAGGCAAGACTGTCATGTTGCCTGACACAACAAAAGGTAAGGCAAGACTGTCATGTTGCCTGACACAACAAAAGGTAAGGCAAGACTGTTATGTTGCCCGACACAACAAAAGGTAAGGCAAGACTGTCATGTTGCCTGACACAACAAAAGGTAAGGCAAGACTGTCATGTTGCCCGACACAACGAAAGGTAAGGCAAGACTGTCATGTTGTCTGACTCAATGAAAGGTAAGGCAAGACTGTCTGTTGTCAGCCACAACGAAAGGTAAGGCAAAACTGTCATGTTGTCTGACTCAATGAAAGGAGGCAAGACTGTCATGTTGTCAGCTACAACAAAAAGGTAAGGCAAGACTGTCATGTTGCCTGACACAACGAGAGGTAAGGCAAGACTGTCATGTTGCCTGACACAACAAAAGGTAAGGCAAGACTGTTAAGTTGCCCGACGAAAGGTGCAAGACTCATGTTGCCTGACACAACAAAAGGTAAGGCAAGACTGTCAGAGGGTAAGGCAAGATGTTGTCAGCCACAACGAAAGGTAAGGCAAGACTGTCATGTTGCCTGACTCAATGAAAGGTAAGGCAAGACTGTCATGTTGTCAGCTACAACAAAAGGTAAGGCAAGACTGTCATGTTGCCTGACACAACGGTAAGGCAAGATTGTCATGTTGCCTGACACAACAAAAGGTAAGGCAAGACTGTCATGTTGTCAGCCACAACAAAAGGTAAGGCAAGACTGTCATGTTGCCTGCCACAACAAAAGGTAAGGCAAGACTGTCATGTTGTCAGACACAACAAAAGGTAAGGCAAGACTGTCATGTTGCCTGACACAACAAAAGGTAAGGCAAGACTGTCATGTTACCTGACTCAATGAAAGGTAAGGCAAGACTGTCATGTTGCCAGCCACAACGAAAGGTAAGGCAAGACTGTCATGTTGCCTGACACAACAAAAAGTTAAGGCAAGACTGTCATGTTGCCTGACACAGCAAAAGGTAAGGCAAGACTGTCATGTTGCCTGACACAAGAAAAGGTAAGGCAAGACTGTCATGTTGCCTGACACAAGAAAAGGTAAGGCAAGACTGTCATGTTGCCTGACACAACAAAAGGTAAGGCAAGACTGTCATGTTGCCAGCCACAACAAAAGGTAAGGCAAGACTGTCATGTTGCCTGACACAACAAAAAAGGTAAGGCAAGACTGTTATGTTGCCTGACACAACAAAAAGGTAAGGCAAGACTGTCATGTTGCCCGACACAAGAAAGGTAAGGCAAGACTGTCATGTTGTCTGACTCAATGAAAGGTAAGGCAAGACTGTCATGTTGTCAGCCACAACAAAAGGTAAGGCAAGACTGTCATGTTGCCTGACACAACGAGAGGTAAGGCAAGACTGTCATGTTGTCAGCCACAACAAAAGGTAAGGCAAGACTGTCATGTTGCCTGACACAACGAGAGGTAAGGCAAGACTGTCATGTTGCCTGACACAACAAAAGGTAAGGCAAGACTGTCATGTTGTCAGCCACAACAAAAGGTAAGGCAAGACTGTCATGTTGTCAGCCACAACAAAAGGTAAGGCAAGACTGTCATGTTGTCAGCCACAACAAAAGGTAAGGCAAGACTGTCATGTTGCCTGACACAACAAAAGGTAAGGCAAGACTGTCATGTTACCTGACACAACGAAAGGTAAGGCAAGACTGTCATGTTGCCTGACACAACGAAAGGTAAGGCAAGACTGTCATGTTGCCTGACACAACGAAAGGTAAGGCAAGACTGTCATGTTACCTGACACAACGAAAGGTAAGGCAAGACTGTCATGTTACCTGACACAAAAAAAGGTAAGGCAAGACTGTCATGTTGCCTGACACAACGAAAGGTAAGGCAAGACTGTCATGTTGCCTGACACAACGAGAGGTAAGGCAAGACTGTCATGTTACCTGACTCAATGAAAGGAGGCAAGACTGTCATGTTGTCAGCCACAACAAAAGGTAAGGCAAGACTGTCATGTTGTCTGACACAATGAAAGGTAAGGCAAGACTGTCATGTTGCCTAGAGGTAAGGCAAGACTGTCATGTTGCCTGACTCAATGAAAGGTAAGGCAAGACTGTCATGTTGCCTGACACAACAAAAGGTAAGGCAAGACTGTCATGTTGTCTGACTCAATGAAAGGTAAGGCAAGACTGTCATGTTGCCAGCCACAACGAGAGGTAAGGCAAGACTGTCATGTTGCCTGACACAACAAAAGGTAAGGCAAGACTGTTATGTTGCCCGACACAACAAAAGGTAAGGCAAGACTGTTATGTTGCCCGACACAACAAAAGGTAAGGCAAGACTGTCATGTTGCCTGACACAACAAAAGGTAAGGCAAGACTGTCATGTTGCCTGACATAACAAAAGGTAAGGCAAGACTGTCATGTTGCCTGACATAACAAAAAGGTAAGGCAAGACTGTCATGTTGCCTGACACAACAAAAGGTAAGGCAAGACTGTCATTTTGCCTGACACTTTCTAAAAGGTAAGGCAAGACTGTCATGTTGCCTGACACAAGAAAAGGTAAGGCAAGACTGTCATGTTGCCTGACACAACAAAAAGGTAAGGCAAGACTGTCATGTTGCCTGACACAACAAAAGGTAAGGCAAGACTGTCATTTGCCTGACACAGCAAAAGGTAAGGCAAGACTGTCATGTTGCCTGACACAAGAAAAGGTAAGGCAAGACTGTCATGTTGCCTGACACAAGAAAAGGTAAGGCAAGACTGTCATGTTGCCTGACACAACGAAAAGGTAAGTCAAGACTGTCATGTTGCCCGACACAACGAAAGGTAAGGCAAGACTGTCATGTTGTCTGACTCAATGAAAGGTAACAAGACTGTCATGTTCTCTGACTCAATGAAAGGTAAGGCAAGACTGTCATGTTGTCAGCTACAACAAAAGGTAAGGCAAGACTGTCATGTTGTCAGCCACAACAAAAGGTAAGGCAAGACTGTCATGTTGTCAGCCACAACAAAAGGTAAGGCAAGACTGTCATGTTGCCTGACACAACGAAAGGTAAGGCAAGACTGTCATGTTGTCTGACTCAATGAAAGGTAAGGCAAGACTGTCATGTTGTCAGCCACAACAAAAGGTAAGGCAAGACTGTCATGTTGTCTGACACAATGAAAGGTAAGGCAAGACTGTCATGTTGCCTGACACAACAAAAGGTAAGGCAAGACTGTCATGTTGTCTGACACAATGAAAGGTAAGGCAAGACTGTCATGTTGCCAGCCACAACGAGAGGTAAGGCAAGACTGTCATGTTGCCTGACACAACAAAAGGTAAGGCAAGACTGTCATGTTGCCTGACACAACAAAAGGTAAGGCAAGACTGTCATGTTGCCTGACACAACAAAAGGTAAGGCAAGACTGTCATGTTGCCTGACACAACGAAAGGTAAGGCAAGACTGTCATGTTGCCTGACATAACGAAAGGTAAGGCAAGACTGTCATGTTGCCTGACACAACGAAAGGTAAGGCAAGACTGTCATGTTGCCTGACACAACAAAAGGTAAGGCAAGACTGTCATGTTGCCTGACACAGCAAAAGGTAAGGCAAGACTGTCATGTTGCCTGACACAGCAAAAGGTAAGGCAAGACTGTCATGTTGCCTGACACAACAAAAGGTAAGGCAAGACTGTCATGTTGCCTGACACAACAAAAGGTAAGGCAAGACTGTCATTTTGCCTGACACAGCAAAAGGTAAGGCAAGACTGTCATGTTGCCTGACACAGCAAAAGGTAAGGCAAGACTGTCATGTTGCCTGACACAAGAAAAGGTAAGGCAAGACTGTCATGTTGCCTGACACAACGAAAGGTAAGTCAAGACTGTCATGTTGCCCGACACAACGAAAGGTAAGGCAAGACTGTCATGTTGTCTGACTCAATGAAAGGTAAGGCAAGACTGTCATGTTACCTGACTCAATGAAAGGTAAGGCAAGACTGTCATGTTGTCAGCCACAACAAAAGGTAAGGCAAGACTGTCATGTTGTCTGACACAATGAAAGGTAAGGCAAGACTGTTATGTTGCCTGACACAACAAAAGGTAAGGCAAGACTGTCATGTTGCCTGACACAACAAAAGGTAAGGCAAGACTGTCATGTTGCCTGACACAACGAAAGGTAAGGCAAGACTGTCATGTTGCCTGACACAACAAAAGGTAAGGCAAGACTGTCATTTTGCCTGACACAGCAAAAGGTAAGGCAAGACTGTCATGTTGCCTGACACAGCAAAAGGTAAGGCAAGACTGTCATGTTGCCTGACACAAGAAAAGGTAAGGCAAGACTGTCATGTTGCCTGACACAACAAAAGGTAAGGCAAGACTGTCATTTTGCCTGACACAGCAAAAGGTAAGGCAAGACTGTCATGTTGCCTGACACAAGAAAAGGTAAGGCAAGACTGTCATGTTGCCTGACACAAGAAAAGGTAAGGCAAGACTGTCATGTTGCCTGACACAACGAAAGGTAAGTCAAGACTGTCATGTTGCCCGACACAACAAAAGGTAAGGCAAGACTGTCATGTTGTCTGACAGGCAAGACTGTCATGTTCTCTGACTCAATGAAAGGTAAGGCAAGACTGTCATGTTGTCAGCTACAACAAAAGGTAAGGCAAGACTGTCATGTTGTCAGCCACAACAAAAGGTAAGGCAAGACTGTCATGTTGTCAGCCACAACAAAAGGTAAGGCAAGACTGTCATGTTGCCTGACACAACGAAAGGTAAGGCAAGACTGTCATGTTGTCTGACCAATGAAAGGTAAGGCAAGACTGTCATGTTGTCAGCCACAACGAAAGGTAAGGCAAGACTGTCATGTTGTCTGACACAATGAAAGGTAAGGCAAGACTGTCATGTTGCCTGACACAACAAAAGGTAAGGCAAGACTGTCATGTTGTCTGACACAATGAAAGGTAAGGCAAGACTGTCATGTTGCCAGCCACAACGAAGGTAAGGCAAGACTGTCATGTTGCCTGACACAACAAAAGGTAAGGCAAGACTGTTATGTTGCCCGACACAACGAAAGGTAAGGCAAGACTGTCATGTTGCCTGACACAACAAAAGGTAAGGCAAGACTGTCATGTTGCCTGACACAACAAAAGGTAAGGCAAGACTGTCATGTTGCCTGACATAACGAAAGGTAAGGCAAGACTGTCATTTGCCTGACATAACGAAAGGTAAGGCAAGACTGTCATGTTGCCTGACACAACAAAAGGTAAGGCAAGACTGTCATTTTGCCTGACACAGCAAAAGGTAAGGCAAGACTGTCATGTTGCCTGACACAAGAAAAAGGTAAGGCAAGACTGTCATGTTGCCTGACACAAGAAAAGGTAAGGCAAGACTGTCATGTTGCCTGACACAACAAAAGGTAAGGCAAGACTGTCATGTTGCCTGACACAGCAAAAGGTAAGGCAAGACTGTCATGTTGCCTGACACAAGAAAAGGTAAGGCAAGACTGTCATGTTGCCTGACACAGAAAAAGGTAAGGCAAGACTGTCATGTTGCCTGACACAACGAAAGGTAAGTCAAGACTGTCATGTTGCCTGACACAACGAAAGGTAAGGCAAGACTGTCATGTTGCCTGACACAATGAAAGGTAAGGCAAGACTGTCATGTTGCTCTGACACAATGAAAGGTAAGGCAAGACTGTCATGTTGTCAGCACAACAAAAGGTAAGGCAAGACTGTCATGTTGTCAGCCACAACAAAAGGTAAGGCAAGACTGTCATGTTGTCAGCCACAACAAAAGGTAAGGCAAGACTGTCATGTTGCCTGACACAACGAAAGGTAAGGCAAGACTGTCATGTTGCCTGACACAATGAAAGGTAAGGCAAGACTGTCATGTTGTCAGCCACAACGAAAGGTAAGGCAAGACTGTCATGTTACCTGACTCAATGAAAGGTAAGGCAAGACTGTCATGTTGCCTGACACAACAAAAGGTAAGGCAAGACTGTCATGTTGTCTGACACAATGAAAGGTAAGGCAAGACTGTCATGTTGCCAGCCACAACAAAAGGTAAGGCAAGACTGTCATGTTGCCTGACACAACAAAAGGTAAGGCAAGACTGTCATGTTGCCTGACACAACAAAAGGTAAGGCAAGACTGTCATGTTGCCTGACACAACAAAAGGTAAGGCAAGACTGTCATGTTGCCTGACACAACAAAAGGTAAGGCAAGACTGTCATGTTGCCTGACACAACAAAAGGTAAGGCAAGACTGTCATGTTGCCTGACACAACAAAAGGTAAGGCAAGACTGTCATGTTGCCTGACACAACAAAAGGTAAGGCAAGACTGTCATGTTGCCTGACACAACGAAAGGTAAGGCAAGACTGTCATGTTGCCAGCCACAACAAAAGGTAAGGCAAGACTGTCATGTTGTCTGACACAACGAAAGGTAAGGCAAGACTGTCATGTTGCCTGACACAACAAAAGGTAAGGCAAGACTGTCATGTTGTCTGACACAATGAAAGGTAAGGCAAGACTGTCATGTTGCCAGACACAACAAAAGGTAAGGCAAGACTGTCATGTTGCCTGACACAACAAAAGGTAAGGCAAGACTGTCATGTTGCCTGACACAACGAAAGGTAAGGCAAGACTGTCATGTTGCCTGACACAACAAAAGGTAAGGCAAGACTGTCATGTTGCCTGACACAACAAAAGGTAAGGCAAGACTGTCATGTTGCCTGACATAACAAAAGGTAAGGCAAGACTGTCATGTTGCCTGACACAACGAAAGGTAAGGCAAGACTGTCATGTTGCCTGACACAACAAAAGGTAAGGCAAGACTGTCATTTTGCCTGACACAGCAAAAGGTAAGGCAAGACTGTCATGTTGCCTGACACAGCAAAAGGTAAGGCAAGACTGTCATGTTGCCTGACACAACAAAAGGTAAGGCAAGACTGTCATGTTGCCTGACACAACAAAAGGTAAGGCAAGACTGTCATGTTGCCTGACACAGCAAAAGGTAAGGCAAGACTGTCATGTTGCCTGACACAACAAAAGGTAAGGCAAGACTGTCATGTTGCCTGACACAAGAAAAGGTAAGGCAAGACTGTCATGTTGCCTGACACAACAAAAGGTAAGGCAAGACTGTCATGTTGCCTGACACAACAAAAGGTAAGGCAAGACTGTCATGTTGCCTGACACAACGAAAGGTAAGGCAAGACTGTCATGTTGCTCTGACTCAATGAAAGGTAAGGCAAGACTGTCATGTTGTCAGCCACAACAAAAGGTAAGGCAAGACTGTCATGTTGCCTGACACAAGAAAAGGTAAGGCAAGACTGTCATGTTGCCTGACACAACAAAAGGTAAGGCAAGACTGTCATGTTGCCTGACACAACGAAAGGTAAGGCAAGACTGTCATGTTGCCAGCCACAACGAAAGGTAAGGCAAGACTGTCATGTTGTCAGCCACAACAAAAGGTAAGGCAAGACTGTCATGTTGCCTGACACAACGAGAGGTAAGGCAAGACTGTCATGTTGTCAGCTACAACAAAAGGTAAGGCAAGACTGTCATGTTGCCTGACACAACGAGAGGTAAGGCAAGACTGTCATGTTGCCTGACACAACAAAAGGTAAGGCAAGACTGTCATGTTGTCAGACACAACAAAAGGTAAGGCAAGACTGTCATGTTGCCTGACACAACAAAAGGTAAGGCAAGACTGTCATGTTGCCTGACACAACAAAAGGTAAGGCAAGACTGTCATGTTGCCTGACACAACAAAAGGTAAGGCAAGACTGTCATGTTGCCTGACATAACGAAAGGTAAGGCAAGACTGTCATGTTGCCTGACACAACAAAAGGTAAGGCAAGACTGTCATGTTGCCTGACACAACAAAAGGTAAGGCAAGACTGTCATTTTGCCTGACACAGCAAAAGGTAAGGCAAGACTGTCATGTTGCCTGACACAACAAAAGGTAAGGCAAGACTGTCATGTTGCCTGACACAACAAAAGGTAAGGCAAGACTGTCATGTTGCCTGACACAACGAAAGGTAAGGCAAGACTGTCATGTTGCCTGACACAACAAAAGGTAAGGCAAGACTGTCATGTTGCCTGACACAACAAAAGGTAAGGCAAGACTGTCATGTTGCCTGACACAGCAAAAGGTAAGGCAAGACTGTCATGTTGCCTGACACAGCAAAAGGTAAGGCAAGACTGTCATGTTGCCTGACACAGCAAAAGGTAAGGCAAGACTGTCATTTTGCCTGACACAGCAAAAGGTAAGGCAAGACTGTCATGTTGCCTGACATAACGAAAGGTAAGGCAAGACTGTCATGTTGCCTGACACAACGAAAGGTAAGGCAAGACTGTCATGTTGCCTGACCAAAGAAAAGGTAAGGCAAGAATGTCATGTAAAATTGAAAAGTTTATGTACAAATGATGTAAATTGAAATCTTGTTGTTCTACCACTCTTTATAAGTTTGTCAATGAGAATAACCTCTGTTATGAGTTGTTATGTGTCTGGTAGTGAGGCAGACGGGAACAATTGTTTAAAGTTCTGGCTAGTGCAATGGTTAGTCCAATGGTATAGTAGGCAATAAGCTATTAGAACGTTGAAGCTGCTGTTTTAATATGTTGTAGATTGTGAACTGTCAATTTGACCAGCTGCCAAGTCAAGCTGAAATAATTAAACAACAATATCAATGTTAACAAACCGTCTGTCTATTCAAGTGAAAATGTTCCCAACTAAGTCACATTGTACGACAAACAATGAATACAGGCTCTATGCAGCACCAATGGAATTAACAATGAATACAGACTCTATGCAGCACCAATGGAATTCACAATGAATACAGGCTCTATGCAGCACCAATGGAATTAACAATGAATACAGGCTCTATGCAGCACCAATGGAATTAACAATGAATACAGACTCTATGCAGCACCAATGGAATTAACAATGAATACAGACTCTATGCAGCACCAATGGAATTAACAATGAATACAGACTCTATGCAGCACCAATGGAATTAACAATGAATACAGACTCTATGCAGCACCAATGGAATTAACAATGAATACAGACTCTATGCAGCACCAATGGAATTAACAATGAATACAGACTCTATGCAGCACCAATGGAATTAACAATGAATACAGACTCTATGCAGCACCAATGGAATTAACAATGAATACAGACTCTATGCAGCACCAATGGAATTAACAATGAATACAGACTCTATGCAGCACCAATGGAATTAACAATGAATACAGGCTCTATGCAGCACCAATGGAATTAACAATGAATACAGACTCTATGCAGCACCAATGGAATTAACAATGAATACAGACTCTATGCAGCACCAATGGAATTAACAATGAATACAGACTCTATGCAGCACCAATGGAATTAACAATGAATACAGACTCTATGCAGCACCAATGGAATTAACAATGAATACAGACTCTATGCAGCACCAATGGAATTAACAATGAATACAGACTCTATGCAGCACCAATGGAATTAACAATGAATACAGACTCTATGCAGCACCAATGGAAATAACAATGAATACAGACTCTATGCAGCACCAATGGAATTAACAATGAATACAGACTCTATGCAGCACCAATGGAATTAACATTGAATACAGACTCTATGCAGCACCAATGGAATTAACATTGAATACAGACTCTATGCAGCACCAATGGAATTTCTCCTTCCCTTAAATCTATTACTGCAGACACAAGAGGAAGTGAGGCAGAGAGGGAGAGGTATGGAAAATAAGGGATTACACTGCCTCTCTCTCTCTCATTCCTTCCTTCCTTCCATCCATCCCTCTCCTCCCTCCCATCCCTCTGTTCCCTATGGTATATTCTAGCGTTTCCTTTAGGAAAGCCCAGCCTTGGAATTTACAGTCCAACAGAACTCATAATAAAACACCTGTGGACATGAAGATGAATGGGGAGTATGGAGGGAGGCAGGGAGGGAGGGACAGCTCCTGAGAAAACAGTCTCTTCTCTCTCTAGTCTCTCTAGTCTCTACCCCAACAGCACATACATCAAAAGACCCCTAACGTTGCTTCTCCATTAAAAACCATAGCAAGCTGATATTGTTGTTAGAATACTCTAGGAGCATGCTCTTGGGCAGGGTTTCCTAAACTGTGTCCTGCGGTTTCCCCCCCGGGTGCAAGTTTTGTTTTTTGTCCGAGCACTACACAGCTGATTCAAATAATCAAAGATTGATGATGAGTTGTTTATTAACACCAACCCTGTACCTGGAGAGCTACCCTCCTGTAGGTTTTCACTCCAACCCTGTACCTGGAGAGCTACCCTCCTGTAGGTTTTCACTCCAACCCTGTTTCTGGAGAGCTACCCTCCTGTAGGTTTTCACTCCAACCCTGTTCTGGAGAGCTACCCTCCTGTAGGTTTTCACCCCAACACTAATCTAGCACACCTGATCTAATAATTAGCTGTTTGATAAGCTCTCCAGGAACAGAGTTGGAGAGCTACCCCTCGAGACTGTAGGTTGTAACCTTGTTAGGCCAAAGTTGATTTGGACCCTCCTGTGGTTTTCGCTCCAATCCTGTTCCTGGATGCTATAAAAGACTGTGTTGGTTTTCTGTACTGTCCTGTTTTGAAAACTACCCAGAGTCCTAATATTTTTCTTTATTTTTTAAATTTTACCCTCAGTTAAGAACTAGAGCTACCCTCCTGATGGTTTTCATGGGTTAACCCTGTTCCTGGAGAAGCTACCTTCCAGCTAGGTTTGAACTCCAACCCTTGTTACTAGAGCTACGCTCTGTAGGTTTTCGCTGCCAACCCTGTTCCTGAAATGAAAGCTACCCTCCTGTAGCTTTTTTTAACAACACTGTCATCTCCTTTTCAAAATTATGCTTCTCAACCATAGCAAACAAGTTTGTGTAACAGCATTTAGCGTTAGCATAGCATTTAGCATTAGCATTCAGCAGGCAACATTTTCACAAAAAACAGAAAACCATTCAAATAAAATAATTTACCTTTGAAGAACTTCTGATGTTTTCAATGAGGAGACTCTCAGTTAGATAGCAAATGTTCAGTTTTTCCTGAAAGATTATTTGTTTAGAGAAATCGCTCCATTTTGGCGTCAACGTTGAGCTAAGCGAAAAAAAAAATGTTCCAGGATTGTGTAAATCTATCAGCAAGCTTTTAGCATAACACAACATGAACTATTCATGAAAACAAATGAAATGAAAGTCAATATGTAGTATTCTCAGCATGGCCTTTTGTTATTGACAACACTGGATCTCAGTTTTCAAAAATATGCTATTCAACCTCAGCAGAACAAGCTTTTGTGTAACAGTATTGACTCAGCATGGAACAGTCTTTAATGTTTGTATTGACTCAGCATGGAACAGTTTTCACAAAAACCAGAAAACCATTCAAATAAAATTGATTTAGCATGGAAAAACTTCTGATGTTTTCAATGAGGAGACTCAGTTAGATAGCAAATGGAACAGTTTTTCCTGAAAGATTATTTGACTCAGCATGGAACAGTCTTTTCTGTGTCATATTGGCTAGCATGGAAAGTCTTTAATGTGTCATTGACTCAGCATGGAACAGTCTTTACATTGTGTATATGACTCAGCATGGAACAGTCTTCAAGTGTATATTTTCAGCATGGAACTCTTCATGATATATCAGCATGGAACAGTCTTTAACTGTCTAATGACTGGATGAATGGAACAGTCTTTAATGTGTCTATTGACTCAGCATGGAACAGTCTTAAATGTGTCTATTGATCTTCAGCATGGAACAGTCTCACAATGTGCAGTATTGAGAAACATGGAACAGTCTTTAATGTATATTGACTCAGCATGGAACAGTCTTTAAGGAGATATTGACTCAGCATGGAAAAATCCTTCATTTCCTGTTTGAAGTTTCATCTTGGTCTTTCGCCTGACTCAGCATGGAACAGTCTTTAAGTTCTATTGACTCAGCATGGAACAGTCTTTAATGTGTTTGACTCAGCATGGAACAGTCTTTATATCTGTATATTGACTCAGCATGGAACAGTCTTTAATGTGTATATTGACTAATGACATGGAACAGTCTTTAACGTGTCTATTGACTCAGCATGGAACAGTCTTTAATGTGTCTATTGACTCAGCATGGAACAGTCTTTAATGTGTCTATTGACTCAGCATGGAACAGTCTTTAATGTGTGTATTGACTCAGCATGGAACAGTCTTTAATGTGTGTATTGACTCAGCATGGAACAGTCTTTAATGTGTCTATTGACTCAGCATGGAACAGTCTTTAATGTGTATATTGACTCAGCATGGAACAGTCTTTAATGTGTCTATTGACTCAGCATGGAACAGTCTTTAATGTGTGTATTGACTCAGCATGGAACAGTCTTTAATGTGTGTATTGACTCAGCATGGAACAGTCTTCAGTCTGTATATTGACTCAGCATGGAACAGTCTTTAATGTGTATATTGACTCAGCATGGAACAGTCTTTAATGTGTCTATTGACTCAGCATGGAACAGTCTTTAATGTGTGTATTGACTCAGCATGGAACAGTCTTCAGTCTGTATATTGACTCAGCATGGAACAGTCTTTAATGTGTATATTGACTCAGCATGGAACAGTCTTTAATGTGTGTATTGACTCAGCATGGAACAGTCTTCAGTCTGTATATTGACTCAGCATGGAACAGTCTTTAATGTGTGTATTGACTCAGCATGGAACAGTCTTTAATGTGTCTATTGACTCAGCATGGAACAGTCTTTAATGTGTATATTGACTCAGCATGGAACAGTCTTCAATGTGTATATTGACTCAGCATGGAACAGTCTTCAATGTGTGTATTGACTCAGAATGGAACTGTCTTTAGTCTCTCTATTGACTCAGCATGGAACAATCTTTAATATCTCTATTGTATTAACACACAGAGATAGCCTCACCCAAAAACAGATGTTGGTGAAATAAAAGGCTTTGTTCAGAGGAGTGACATTCTATATCATCCAACATTTTCAGAGCGGCTCGTTCAGGGATTACACTACAAATGGCCGACACATGTCCCTGATATCAATCTAGAGAGCATGAACCCTAACACTAACACACACAGGGAAGCATGCTCCCACGCATGCAAGCACACACACACACACACACACACACACACACACACACACACACACGCACACGCACGCACACACACACACACACACACACACACACACACACACACACACACACACACACACACACACACACACACACACACACACACACACACACACACACACACACACGGTATGTCCTTAAGTCCAAACCAGCTTCTCCTTATTCTTTGAGACACAGTATCTCCTTCTTCTGTTCTCTGTTGCAGACCAAACTAACAGCAAGCCAAACAGGCCAAAGGGACACAAGCATGATGTTGTGCAGCTTTGGCAGCAAGTCCACTCCTCATCATTATCATGGCCAGAAGAGAACATAAAGAGAAAAGAAAGCTCCTCATCATTATCATGGCCAGAAGAGAACATAAAGAGAAAAGAAAGCTCCTCATCATTATCATGGCCAGAAAAGAACACAAAGAGAAAAGCAAGCTCCTCATCATTATCATGGTCAGAAGAGAACATAAAGAGAAAAGCAAGCTCCTCATCATTATCATGGTCAGAAGAGAACACAAAGAGAAAAGCAAGCTCCTCATCATTATCATGGTCAGAAGAGAACATAAAGAGAAAAGCAAGCTCCTCATCATTATCATGGTCAGAAGAGAACATAAAGAGAAAAGCAAGCTCCTCATCATTATCATGGTCAGAAGAGAACACAAAGAGAAAAGCAAGCTCCTCATCATTATCATGGTCAGAAGAGAACACAAAGAGAAAAGCAAGCTCCTCATCATTATCATGGTCAGAAGAGAACACAAAGAGAAAAGCAAGCTGGTCTTTTATTTAGTTTCTGTCTTTTTGCTTTTCTTCTTTTGTCTGTTTGACTTGATGTGATTCATTGTCCAGCTGTCGCTATATATGTCTGCAGGTCTGGCAGAACTTTGAGGGGGATTATCTCCTGCAATTAAATATTTACTACTCACGGGAGGCACAGAGTGTGCGTGTGTATTCTTGTGTGTGTGTGTGTGTGTGTGTGTGTGTGTGTGTGTGTGTGTGTGTGTGTGTGTGTGTGTGTGTGTGTGTGTGTGTGTGTGTGTGTGTGTGTGTGTGTGTGTGTGTGTGTGTGTGTGTGTGTGTGTGTGTGTGTGTGTGTGTGTGCATGCGTGCATATGTGTTTGTGTTAAGGTTTTAGTCTGTGTGTGTGTAAACCCAGGTCTGAATAGAGGCTCTCTCTACAAAGTCCTGGGGTCCCACAGTGTTTGTGAGGCTAAGTGGTTCTGAGCATAGAGTCTCCTAGCCTCTTAGTCAACAGAGACAGTCTGCTGCCACGGCTAATGCTGATACCTTGGACAGTCTGCTGCCACGGCTAATGCTGATACCTTGGACAGTCTGCTGCCACGGCTAATGCTGATACCGTGGACAGTTTGCTGCCACGGCTAATGCTGATACCTTGGACAGTCTGCTGCCAGGGCTAATTTGATAGTTTAGAGAATCAGTCTCCTGCCACGGCTTAATCCTGATATCTTGGACAGTCTGCTGCCACGGCTAATGCTGATACCTTGGACAGTCTGCTGCCACGGCTAATGCTGATACCTTGGACAGTCTGCTGCCACGGCTAATGCTGATACCTTGGACAGTCTGCTGCCACGGCTAATGCTGAAACCTTGGACAGTCTGCTGCCACGGCTAATGCTGATACCTTGGACAGTCTGCTGCCACGGCTAATGCTGATACCTTGGACAGTCTGCTGCCACGGCTAATGCTGATACCTTGGACAGTCTGCTGCCACGGCTAATGCTGATACCTTGGACAGTTTGCTGCCACGGCTAATGCTGATACCTTGGACAGTCTGCTGCCACGGCTAATGCTGATACCTTGGACAGTTTGCTGCCACGGCTAATGCTGATACCTTGGACAGTCTGCTGCCACGGCTAATGCTGATACCTTGGACAGTCTGCTGCCACGGCTAATGCTGAAACCTTGGACAGTCTGCTGCCACGGCTAATGCTGATACCTTGGACAGTCTGCTGCCACGGCTAATGCTGATACCTTGGACAGTCTGCTGCCACGGCTAATGCTGATACCGTGGACAGTCTGCTGCCACGGCTAATGCTGATACCTTGGACAGTTTGCTGCCACGGCTAATGCTGATACCTTGGACAGTCTGCTGCCACGGCTAATGCTGATACCTTGGACAGTCTGCTGCCACGGCTAATGCTGATACCTTGGACAGTTTGCTGCCACGGCTAATGCTGATACCTTGGACAGTTTGCTGCCACGGCTAATGCTGATACCTTGGACAGTCTGCTGCCACGGCTAATGCTGATATCTTGGACAGTCTGCTGCCACGGCTAATGCTGATACCGTGGACAGTTTGCTGCCAGGGCTAATTTGATAGTTTGGAGAATCAGTCTCCTGCCACGGCTTAATCCTGATACCTTGGACAGTCTGCTGCCACGGCTAATACTGATACCTTGGAGAATCAGTCTGCTGCCACGGCTTAATCCTGATACCCTGGACAGTCTGCTGCCACGGCTAATACTGATACCTTGGACAGTCTGCTGCCACGGCTAATTTGATACTTTGGAGAATCAGGGAAAATTACCATGTATCAAACCCCTGGTCCCTTTAAAGAGAGTCCATCCCAAAGGCAAGTACACTCTTAGAAAATAAGGTGCTATCTCGAACCTAAAGGGGATCTTCGGCTGTCACCATAGGAGAACAATTAAAGAACCCCTTTAGATTCCATGTAGAGCCCTTTCTACAGATATTTTTACATGGAACCCAAAAAGGTTCTACTTGGAACCAAAAATGGTTCTCCTGTGGGGACAGCAGCAGAACCCTTTTGAACCCATTTTTCTAAGAGTATAGGTCATCTGCCCTGGTCTTGATGGGGTGTTGGAACTCAGCAGTGGATGAGAGGCTGAGGAGTTGAGGAGTTGAGAGGATGAGGGGATGAAGGGATGAGAGGATGAAGGGATGAGGGGAAGAGAGAATGAGGATGAAGGAATCTATGGATGGATAAGACCTGTGAGATCTCTTTCTGGAGATTAGCCCTTCCTAAACACTGAGCCTTAGTGAGCTATATACTGTACCCAAGCACAGATACACCAGTAGAAAGCACAAGGTCACATTCTTCACATTCTACAGAGTTGGTGGGATGGGAAAGGGGTGGGGGGCATGCTTCCTTCTGGAGGTGAGAGTTACCTTTGTATGTATTTATTTGATTGTTTCTGTACCTGTAACCCCCCTCTGAAAAAAAAGACAAAATTGAATAAAAAGTTGGTCGCCAAACAAAAGTCTACATACACATACAATGATTCACTTGCATTCAGTCTTCAGTGAGCTATATCCAGCTCCTGTGTTCTACAGTGAGCTATATCCAGCTCCTGTGTTCTACAGTGAGCTATATCCAGCTCCTGTGTTCTACAATGAGCTATATCCAGCTCCTGTGTTCTACAGTGAGCTATATCCAGCTCCTGTGTTATTCAGTGAGCTATATCCAGCTCCTGTGTTCTACAGTGAGCTATATCCAGCTCCTGTGTTCTACAGTGAGCTATATCCAGCTCCTGTGTTCTACAGTGAGTTATATCCAGCTCCTGTGTGACTATATCTATCCAGCTCCTGTGTTCTACAGTGCTATATCCAGCTCCTGTGTTCTACAGTGAACTATATCCAGCTCCTGTGTTCTACAGTGAACTATATCCAGCTCCTGTGTTCTACAGTGAGCTATATCCAGCTCCTGTGTTCTACAGTGAGCTATATCCAGCTCCTGCTCCTGTGTTATTCAGTGAGCTATATCCAGTTAGCTATATCCTCCTGTGTTCTTCAGTGAGCTATATCCAGCTCCTGTGTTCTTCAGTGAGCTATATCCAGCTCCTGTGTTCTACAGTGAGCTATATCCAGCTCCTGTGTTTCTACAGTGAGCTATATCCAGCTCCTGTGTTCAGTGAGATATATCCAGTGAGCTATATCCAGCTCCTGTGAGCTATTATCTACAGTGAGCTATATCCAGCTCCTGTGTTCTACAGTGAGCTATATCCAGCTCCTGTGTTATTCAGTGAGCTATATCCAGCTCCTGTGTTCTACAGTGAGCTATATCCAGCTCCTGTGTTATTCAGTGAGCTATATCCAGCTCCTGTGTTCTACAGTGAGCTATATCCAGCTCCTGTGTTCTACAGTGAGTTATATCCAGCTCCTGTGTTCTACAGTGAGTTATATCCAGCTCCTGTGTTCTACAGTGAGTTATATCCAGCTCCTGTGTTCTACAGTGAGTTATATCCAGCAGTCTATATCCAGCTCCTGTGTTCTATCCAGTGAACTATATCCATCTATATCTATATCCAGCTCCTGTGTTCTACAGTTAACTATATCCAGCTCCTGTGT
>NW_026281413.1:0-2001 GCF_023373465.1 Oncorhynchus keta
AATTGTATTTGTCACATACACATGGTTAGCAGATGTTAATGCGAGTGTAGCGAAATGCTTGTGCTTCTAGTTCCGACAATGCAGTGATAACCAACAAGTAATCTAACTAACAATTCCAAAACTACTGTCTTATACACAGTGTAAGGGGATAAAGAATATGAGGTTGAAGAGCCGCTGCTGCGCCTTCTTCACGACGCTGTCAGTGTGAGTGGACCAATTCAGTTTGTCTGTGATGTGTATGCCGAGGAACTTAACTTGCTACCCTCTCCACTACTGTTCCATCGATGTGGATAGGGGGGTGTTCCCTCTGCTGTTTCCTGAAGTCCACAATCATCTCCTTAGTTTTGTTGACGTTGAGTGTGAGGTTATTTTCCTGACACCACACTCCGAGGGCCCTCACCTCCTCCCTGTAGGCCGTCTCGTCATTGTTGGTAATCAAGCCTACCACTGTTGTGTCGTCCGCAAACTTGATGATTGAGTTGGAGGCGTGCGTGGCCACGCAGTCGTGGGTGAACAGGGAGTACAGGAGAGGGCTCAGAACGCACCCTTGTGGGGCCCCGTGTTGAGGATCAGCGGGGAGGAGATGTTGTTGCCTACCCTCACCACCTGGGGGCGGCCCGTCAGGAAGTCCAGTACCCAGTTGCACAGGGCGGGGTCGAGACCCAGGGTCTCGAGCTTGATGACGAGCTTGGAGGGTACTATGGTGTTGAATGCCGAGCTGTAGTCGATGAACAGCATTCTCACATAGGTATTCCTCTTGTCCAGGTGGGTTAGGGCAGTGTGGTTGAGATTGCATCGTCTGTGGACCTATTTGGGCGGTAAGCAAATTGGAGTGGGTCTAGGGTGTCAGGTAGGGTGGAGGTGATATGGTCCTTGACTAGTCTCTCAAAGCACTTCATGATGACGGAAGTGAGTGCTACGGAGCGGTAGTCGTTTAGCTCAGTTACCTTAGCTTTCTTGGGAACAGGAACAATGGTGGCCCTCTTGAAGCATGTGGGAACAGCAGACTGGTATAGGGATTGATTGAATAACCTTTGATGATCTTCATCAGATGACACTCATAGGACTTCATGTTACACAATACATGTATGTTTTGTTTGATAAAGTTCATATTTATATCCAAAAATCTCAGTTTACATTGGCGCTTTATGTTCAGTAATGTTTTGCTTCCAAAACATCCAGTGATTTTGCAGAGAGCCACATCCATTTACAGAAATAGTCATCATAAATGTTGATGAAAATACACGTGTTATACATGGAATTAAAGATCTACTCCTCCTTAAAGCAACCACTGTGTCAGATTTCAAAAAGCTTTACTGAAAAAGCACACCATGCAATAATCTGAGTACAGTGCTCAGAGACCAAAACAAGCCATGTTGTGGAGTCAACAGAATTCAGAAATATCGTTATAAATATTCACTTACCTTTGATGATCTTCATCGGAATGCACTCCCAGGAATCCCAGTTCCACAATAAATGTTTGTTTTGTTCGATAAAGTCAATTTATGTCCAATACCTCCTTTTTGTTAGTGCTTTTATTTCACAAATCCAAATTCACAAGGCGCAGGCACTTAGTTCAGACAACAGTTCCATTACAGTTCGTAGAAACATGTCAGGATGTTTTTATCATAAATCTTCAATAATATTCCAATCGGACAATTCCTTTGTCTTTAGAAAGGAAAAGGAACAGAGCTCGTGCTCACGGCCGCACGCGAGACTGAGCTCATGGCATTCTGCCAGACACCGGACTCAAACAGCTCTTATTTGCTCCCCCTTCACAGTAGAAGCCTGAAACAAGGTTATAAAGAATGCTGACATCTAGTGGAAGCCTTAAGAAGTGCAATCGGACCAAATTTTGCACTGTATATTGAATAGGCAAAGACTTGAAAACCTACAAAACCTCAGATTTCCCACTTCCTGGTTGGATTTCTTCTCTGGTTTTTGCCTGCCATATGAGATCTGTTATACTCACAGACATCATTCAAATAGTTTTAGAAACTT
>NW_026281414.1:0-1452 GCF_023373465.1 Oncorhynchus keta
TCTCCATACATAGTGATGTGTAGATAATTCTCCATACATAGTGATGTGTAGATAATTCTCCATACAGAGTGATGTGTAGATAATTCTCCATACATAGTGATGTGTGGATAATTCTCCATACATATATGTGTAGATAATTCTCCATACATAGTGATGTGTAGATAATTCTCCATACATAATATGTAGATAATTCTCCATATATAATGTGTAGATAGTTCTACATACATAATGTGTAGATAGTTCTCACGTATATAATGTGTAGATAATTCTCCATATAGTGATGTGTGGATAATTCTCAATACATAATGATGTGTAGATAATTCTCCATACATAATGTGTAGATAACTCTCCATACATAGTGATGTGTAGATAATTCTCCATACAGAGTGATGTGTAGATAATTCCTCATACATAGTGATGTTGTAAAT
Source organism: Oncorhynchus keta (assembly GCF_023373465.1). Taxonomy (NCBI): domain Eukaryota; kingdom Metazoa; phylum Chordata; class Actinopteri; order Salmoniformes; family Salmonidae; genus Oncorhynchus; species Oncorhynchus keta. Next base: position 429 of record NW_026281414.1, read on the forward strand.
AATTCTCCATACATAATGTGTGAGATAATTCTCCATACATAGTGATGTGTAGATAATTCTCCATACATAGTGATGTGTGGATAATTCTCCATACATAGTGATGTGTAGATAATTCTCCATACATCATGTGTAGATAATTCTCCATACATAGTGATGTGTAGATAATTCTCCATACATAGCATGTGTAGATAATTCTCCATACATAGTGATGTGTAGATAATTCTCCATACATAATGTGTAGATAATTCTCCATACATAGTGATGTGTAGATAATTATCCATACAGTAAGTGTAGATAGTTCTCACATATATAATGTGTAGATAGTTCACCATACAGAGTGATGTGTGGATAATTCGCCACACATAGTGATGTGTAGATAATTTCTCCATACATAGTGATGTGTAGATAATTCTCCATACAGAGTGATGTGTAGATAATTCTCATACATAGTGATGTGTAGATAATTCTCCATACATAATGTTGAGATAATTCTCCATACATAGTGATGTGTAGATAATTCTCCATACATAGTGATGTGTGGATAATTCTCCATACATAGTGATGTGTGGATAATTCGCCATACATAGTGATGTGTAGATAATTCTCCATACATAATATGTAGATAATTCTCCATATATAATGTGTAGATAGTTCTACATATATAATGTGTAGATAGTTCTCCATAATAGTGATGTGTGGATAATTCTCAATACATAATGATGTGTAGATAATTCTCCATACATAATGTGTAGATAATTCTCCATACATAGTGATGTGTAGATAATTCTCCATACAGAGTGATGTGTAGATAATTCCCCATACATAGTGATGTGTAGATCATTCTCCATACATAATGTTGAGATAATTCTCCATACATAGTGATGTGTAGATAATTCTCCATACATAGTGATGTGTGAGATAATTCTCCATACATAGTGATGTGTAGATAATTCTCCATACATAGTGATGTGTAGATAACCCTCCATACATACATGTGTAGATAATTCTCCATACATAGTGATGT
>NW_026281415.1:0-4343 GCF_023373465.1 Oncorhynchus keta
CAGACAGGGTTGGGAGCCAGGGTTTAATACGTATTGAGAACACAGACAGGGTTGGGAGCCAGGGTTTAATACGTCTTGAGAATGCAGACAGGGTTGGGAGCCAGGGTTTAATACATCTTGAGAATGCAGACAGGGTTGGGAGCCAGGGTTTAATACATCTTGAGAATACAGACAGGGTTGGGAGCCAGGGTTTAATACGTCTTGAGAACACAGACAGGGTTGGGAGCCAGGGTTTAATACATCTTGAGAACACAGACAGGGTTGGGAGCCAGGGTTTAATACATCTTGAGAATGACAGACAGGGTTGGGAGCCAGGGTTTAATACATCTTGAGAATACAGACAGGGTTGGGAGCCAGGGTTTAATATGTATTGAGAATACAGACAGGGTTGGGAGCCAGGGTTTAATACATCTTGAGAATGCAGACAGGGTTGGGAGCCAGGGTTTAATACATCTTGAGAATACAGACAGGGTTGGGAGCCAGGGTTTAATACATCTTGAGAATGCAGACAGGGTTGGGAGCCAGGGTTTAATACATCTTGAGAATGACAGACAGGGTTGGGAGCCAGGGTTTAATACATCTTGAGAATGACAGACAGGGTTGGGAGCCAGGGTTTAATATGTATTGATACTACAGGCAGGGTTGGGAGCCAGGGTTTAATATGTATTGATACTACAGGCAGGGTTGGGAGCCAGGGTTTAATACATATTGAGAACACAGACAGGGTTGGGAGCCAGGGTTTAATACATCTTGAGAATGCAGACAAGGTTGGGAGCCAGGGTTTAATACATCTTGAGAATGAAGACAGGGTTGGGAGCCAGGGTTTAATACATCTTGAGAATGCAGACAGGGTTGGGAGCCAGGGTTTAATATGTATTGATACTACAGGCAGGGTTGGGAGCCAGGGTTTAATATGTATTGATACTACAGGCAGGGTTGGGAGCCAGGGTTTAATACATCTTGAGAATGCAGACAGGGTTGGGAGCCAGGGTTTAATACATCTTGAGAATGCAGACAGGGTTGGGAGCCAGGGTTTAATATGTATTGATACTACAGGCAGGGTTGGAAGCCAGGGTTTAATATGTATTGATACTACAGGCAGGGTTGGGAGCCAGGGTTTAATACATATTGAGAACACAGACAGGGTTGGGAGCCAGGGTTTAATACATCTTGAGAATGCAGACAAGGTTGGGAGCCAGGGTTTAATACATCTTGAGAATGAAGACAGGGTTGGGAGCCAGGGTTTAATACATCTTGAGAATGCAGACAGGGTTGGGAGCCAGGGTTTAATATGTATTGATAATACAGGCAGGGTTGGGAGCCAGGGTTTAATACATATTGACAATACAGGCAGGGTTGGGAGCCAGGGTTTAATATGTATTGAGAACACAGACAGGGTTGGGAGTCAGGGTTTAATATGTATTGAGAACACAGACAGGGTTGGGAGCCAGGGTTTAATATGTATTGATACTACAGGCAGGGTTGGGAGCCAGGGTTTAATATGTATTGAGAACACAGACAGGGTTGGGAGCCAGGGTTTAATATGTATTGAGAACACAGACAGGGTTGGGAGCCAGGGTTTAATATGTATTGATACTACAGGCAGGGTTGGGAGCCAGGGTTTAATATGTATTGAGAACACAGACAGGGTTGGGAGCCAGGGTTTAATATGTATTGATACTACAGGCAGGGTTGGGAGCCAGGGTTTAATATGTATTGAGAATACAGACAGGGTTGGGAGCCAGGGTTTAATATGTATTGATACTACAGGCAGGGTTGGGAGCCAGGGTTTAATATGTATTGAGAACTACAGACAGGGTTGGGAGCCAGGGTTTAATATGTATTGAGAACACAGACAGGGTTGGGAGCCAGGGTTTAATACATCTTGAGAACACAGACAGGGTTGGGAGCCAGGGTTTAATACGTATTGAACACAGGCAGGGTTGGGAGCCAGGGTTTATATGCAGAACACGGCAGGGTTGGGAGCCAGGGTTTAATACATCTTGAGAATGAAGACAGGGTTGGGAGCCAGGGTTTAATACATCTTGAGAATACAGACAGGGTTGGGAGCCAGGGTTTAATATGTATTGATACTACAGGCAGGGTTGGGAGCCAGGGTTTAATACATATTGAGAATACAGGCAGGGTTGGGAGCCAGGGTTTAATATGTATTGAGAACACAGACAGGGTTGGGAGCCAGGGTTTAATATGTATTGAGAACTACAGACAGGGTTGGGAGCCAGGGTTTAATATGTATTGAGTACTACAGGCAGGGTTGGGAGCCAGGGTTTAATATGTATTGAGAACCAGCAGGCAGGGTTCTTGTGAAGCCAGGGTTTAATCATGTATTGATACTACAGGCAGGGTTGGGAGCCAGGGTTTAATATGTATTGATACTACAGGCAGGGTTGGGAGCCAGGGTTTAATATGTATTGAGAATACAGACAGGGTTGGGAGCCAGGGTTTAATATGTATTGAGAATACAGACAGGGTTGGGAGCCAGGGTTTAATATGTATTGATACTACAGGCAGGGTTGGGAGCCAGGGTTTAATATGTATTGATAACTACAGGACAGGGTTGGGAGCCAGGGGTTTGAATATATATTGATAATACAGGCAGGGTTGGGAGCCAGGGTTTGAATATGTCATTGATGAACTACAGACAGGGTTGGGAGCCAGGGTTTAATATGTATTGAGACTACAGACAGGGTTGGGAGCCAGGGTTTAATATATATTGATAATACAGGCAGGGTTGGGAGCCAGGGTTTAATATGTATTGAGAACACAGACAGGGTTGGGAGCCAGGGTTTAATATGTATTGATACTACAGGCAGGGTTGGGAGCCAGGGTTTAATATGTATTGAGAACACAGAGCAGGGTTGGGAGCCAGGGTTTTAATATGTATTGAGAACACAGACAGGGTTGGGAGCCAGGGTTTAATATGTATTGATAATACAGGCAGGGTTGGGAGCCAGGGTTTAATATGTATTGAGAACACAGACAGGAGTTGGGAGTCCAGGGTTTAATATGTATTGAGAACACAGACAGGGTTGGGAGCCAGGGTTTAATATGTATTGATACTACAGGCAGGGTTGGGAGCCAGGGTTTAATATGTATTGATACTACAGGCAGGGTTGGGAGCCAGGGTTTAATATGTATTGATACTACAGGCAGGGTTGGGAGCCAGGGTTTATGTATTGAGAATACAGGCAGGGTTGGGAGCCAGGGTTTAATATGTATTGATACTACAGGCAGGGTTGGGAGCCAGGGTTTAATATGTATTGATACTACAGGCAGGGTTGGGAGCCAGGGTTTAATATGTATTGAGTACTACAGGCAGGGTTGGGAGCCAGGGTTTAATATGTATTGATAACTACAGGCAGGGTTGGGAGCCAGGGTTTAATACATCTTGAGAATACAGACAGGGTTGAGGAGCCAGGGTTTAATACATCTTGAGAATGCAGACAGGGTTGGGAGCCAGGGTTTAATACATCTTGAGAATGCAGACAGGGTTGGGAGCCAGGGTTTAATACATCTTGAGAATGCAGACAGGGTTGGGAGCCAGGGTTTAATACATCTTGAGAATACAGGCAGGGTTGGGAGCCAGGGTTTAATACATATTGAGAATACAGACAGGGTTGGGAGCCAGGGTTTTAATACATCTTGAGAATGACAGACAGGGTTGGGAGCCAGGGTTTAATACATCTTGAGAATGACAGACAGGGTTGGGAGCCAGGGTTTAATACGTATTGAGAACTACAGACAGGGTTGGGAGCCAGGGTTTAATACATATTGAGAATACAGGCAGGGTTGGGAGCCAGGGTTTAATACATATTGATAATACAGGACAGAGGTTGGGAGCCAGGGTTTAATACATCTTGAGAATGCAGACAGGGTTGGGAGCCAGGGTTTAATACATCTTGAGAATACAGACAAGGTTGGGAGCCAGGGTTTAATACATCTTGAGAATGAAGAGCAGGGTTGGGAGCCAGGGTTTAATACATCTGTGAGAATGCAGACAGGGTTGAGGAGCCAGGGTTTAATATGTATTGATACTACAGGCAGGGTTGGGAGCACAGGGCTTTAATATGTATTGATACTACAGGCAGGGTTGGGAGCCAGGGTTTAATACATATTGAGAACACAGACAGGGTTGGGAGCCAGGGTTTAATACATCTTGAGAATACAGAGCAAGGTTGGGAGCCAGGGTTTAATACATCTTGAGAATGAAGACAGGGTTGGGAGCCAGGGTTTAATACATCTTGAGAATGCAGACAAGGGTTGGGAGCCAGGGTTTAATATGTATTGATACTACAGGCAGGGTTGGGAGCCAGGGTTTAATA
>NW_026281416.1:0-3693 GCF_023373465.1 Oncorhynchus keta
CTGATATCTGGAGGTAGTTCTTCTGTTGAATCTGACAATTAATCTTAATGGTTGTACAGTCGTCTCAAATAAAACTGTGAAGGACCTCGGCGTTACTCTGGACCCTGATCTCTCTTTTGAAGAACATATCAAGACCATTTCGAGGACAGCTTTTTTCCATCTACGTAATATTGCAAAAATCAGAAACTTTCTGTCCAAAAATGATGCAGAAAAATTAATCCATGCTTTTGTCACTTCTAGGTTAGATTACTGCAATGCTCTACTTTCCGGCTACCCGGATAAAACACTAAATAAACTTCAGTTAGTGCTAAATACGGCTGCTAGAATCCTGACTAGAAACAAAAAATGTGATCATATTACTCCAGTGCTAGCCTCTCTACACTGGCTTCCTGTCAAAGCAAGGGCTGATTTTAAGGTTTTACTGCTAACCTACAAAGCATTACATGGGCTTGCTCCTACCTATCTCTCTGATTTGGTCCTGCCGTACATACCTACACGTACGCTACGGTCACAAGACGCAGGCCTCCTAATTGTCCCTAGAATTTCTAAGCAAACAGCTGGAGGCAGGGCTTTCTCCTATAGAGCTCCATTTTTATGGAACGGTCTGCCTACCCATGTCAGAGAAGCAAACTCGGTCTCAACCTTTAAGTCTTTACTGAAGACTCATCTCTTCAGTGGGTCATATGATTGAGTGTAGTCTGGCCCAGGAGTGGGAAGGTGAACGGAAAGGCTCTGGAGCAACGAACCGCCCTTGCTGTCTCTGCCTGGCCGGTTCCCCTCTTTCCACTGGGATTCTCTGCCTCTAACCCTATTACAGGGGCTGAGTCACTGGCTTACTGGGGCTCTCTCATGCCGTCCCTGCAGGGGGTGCGTCACCTGAGTGGGTTGATTCACTGCTGTGGTCATCCTGTCTGGGTTGGCGCCCCGCCCTTGGGTTGTGCCGTGGAGGAGATCGTTGTGGGCTATACTCAGCCTTGTCTCAGGATGGTAAGTTGGTGGTTGAAGATATCCCTCTTGTGGTGTGGGGGCTGTGCTTTGGCAAAGTGGGTGGGGTTATATCCTTCCTGTTTGGCCCTGTCCGGGGGTGTCCTCGGATGGGGCCACAGTGTCTCAGCCTCCAGTATTTATGCTGCAGTAGTTTGTGTCGGGGGGGCTAGGGTCAGTTTGTTATATCTGGAGTACTTCTCCTGTCCTATTCGGTGTCCTGTGTGAATCTAAGTGTGCGTTCTCTAATTCTCTCCTTCTTTCTTTCTCTCTCTCGGAGGACCTGAGCCCTAGGACCATGCCCCAGGACTACCTGACATGATGACTCCTTGCTGTCCCCAGTCCACCTGGCCATGCTGCTGCTCCAGTTTCAACTGACCTGAGCCCTAGGACCATGCCCCAGGACTACCTGACATGACTCCTTGCTGTCCCCAGTCCACCTGGCCATGCTGCTGCTCCAGTTTCAACTGTTCTGCCTTACTATTATTCGACCATGCTGGTCATTTATGAACATTTGAACATCTTGGCTTCATGTTCTGTTATAATCTCCCACCCGGCACAGCCAGAAGAGGACGGGCCACCCCACATATGCTCTCTAATTCTCTCTTTCTTTCTCTCTCTCGGAGGACCTGAGCCCTAGGACCGTGCCCCAGGACTACCTGACATGATGACTCCTTGCTGTTCCCCGGTCCCACCTGACTGTGCTCCTGCTCCAGTTTCAACTGTTCTGCCTTGTTATTATCGACCATGCTGGTCATTTATGAACATTTGAACATCTTGGCCATGTTCTGTTATAATCTCCACCGGCACAGCCAGAAGAGGACTGGCCACCCCCATAGCCTGGTTCCTCTCTAGGTTTCTTCTAGGTTTTTGCCTATCTAGGGAGTTTTTCCTAGCCACCGTGGCCTACACCTGCATTGCTTGCTGTTTGGGGTTTTAGGCTGGGTTTCTGTACAGCACTTTGAGATATCAGCTGATGTCGAAGGTGTCACGCCTTGGTCATTGTATTTTGTGTTTTTGTTATATGTTTGGGTTGGCCAGGTGTGACATGGGTTTATATGTTGTGTTTCGTATTGGGGTTTTGTAATATTTGGGATCGCGGCTGATTAGGGGGTGTTAGGCTTGGCTGCCTGAGGCGATTCTCAATTGAGTCAGGTGCTTATCGTTGTCTCTGATTGGGAACCGTATTTAGGCAGCCTGAGTTTCGCTTTGTATTTTGTGGGTGTTTGTTCCTGTCTCTGTGTTGTAGTCACCAGATAGGCTGTAATTAGTTTCCACGTTCCGTTCTGTTGTTTTTGTATTTCAGTTATTTCATGCACCGCTATTCTGTTCATTAAAGTCATGAGTAACCTACACGCTGCATTTCGGTCCGGCGTTCTTCATTCAACAGACGAACGACGTTACAGAAGGGCTATATAAATCAATTTGATTTGATTTTGATTTGAGTTGATTGATGGTTAAAGGAAATATTCACCCATCCTGAATGTTACATTATTTTATCTCTGAGTGAGGTCCCTATCGATGCCATGGGTCATTTCATGTCTTAATGTGTATCTGAGTTGTTGGCATTCAAGCAGGCAGACATTCTTCTGGTGTGACGTAGTACTGTGATAAAGTGATAGCGAGTGGCCCACCTCCCGGCCCGCTCAGTGATCACAGGCTACACAACTGATGCCTTCCGGACTCTTCCCCAACACTGCATGAACTACACTAGTCCACCAGATCCTTGCAGTAAGCTCTGGACCTTTGCATCGGATCACGCTGCTAGCTAGCTGCTACCGAGAGGCTATAGTGGCTAACGCCCCTGTCCTGAAGCTAGCACCAGTTAGCTGTGAGCCAGGCGTATCTCACGGCTAGCAAACAAAATTACTACAACCACAATACTCTTTCGCCAACTGGCCTGGACTCTTTGCCGACAGAAGCCCCGCCGTTCCACACGACTGGTCTGCCGACGTAACTCCATCCGCTGTGCCCCCAACCGGCCTTTGCCAGAAGTCGAGCAAGCGCTTCTACTAGCCCCAGTCTGCCAACTTTACACGCTGTGTCCCCAGCTTGCTAGGTAGTAGACGTCGGAGCAGGTGCTTCTACTAGCCCCGGCTGCTAACCTTAAACGCTGTGTCCCCAGCTTGCTAGGTAGTAGACGTGGGAGCAGGTGCTTCTACTAGCCCCAGTCTGCTAATCTTTAAACACTGTGTCCCCAGCTTGCTGGGTAGTAGACGTGGGAGCAGGTGCTTCTACTAGCCCCAGTCTGCTAACTTTAAACGCTGTGTCCCCAGCTTGCTAGGTAGTAGACGTCGGAGCAGGTGCTCTACTAGCCCCGGCCTGCTAACTTTAAACGCTGTGTCCCCAGCTTGCTAGGTAGTAGACGGGAGCAGGTGCTTCTACTGGCCCAGTCTGCTAACTTTAAACACTGTGTCCCCAGCTTGCTGGGTAGTAGACGTGGAGCAGGTGCTTCTACTAGCCCGGCCTGCTAACTTTAAACGCTGTGTCTCCAGCTTGCTAGGTAGTAACAACTACCCAGCGTCATCCTGTTCCATCTATTGCTGTTCACTGGACCCTATGATCACCTGGCTACATAGCTGATGCCTGCTGGACTGTCCATTAATCACAGTACTCCATTTTGTTTATTTGTTGTTTATCTGTCGGCCCCAGCCTCCAACTCAGGCCCTGTGTGTAGTTAACTGACCCTCTCTGGTCTTTCATCTCCAT
>NW_026281417.1:0-12500 GCF_023373465.1 Oncorhynchus keta
AAGAGAAAGACAGAGACAGAGACAGAGACAGAGACAGAGACAGAGACAGAGAGACAGACAGAGAGAGAGAGAGAGAGAGAGAGAGAGAGAGAGAGAGAAAGGCCGGTAAGTAGGCTGTGTGATAGTGAACTGGGTTCTGGCCAGTCAGTAGGCTGTGTGACAGTGAACTGGGTTCTGGCCGGTCAGTAGGCTGGGTGACAGTGAACTGGGTTCTGGCCGGTCAGTAGGCTGTGTGACAGTGAACTGGGTTCTGGCCGGTCAGTAGGCCGGGTGACAGTGAACTGGGTTCTGGCCGGTCAGTAGGCTGGGTGACAGTGAACTGGGTTCTGGCGGGACAGTAGGCTGGGTGACAGCGAACTGGGTTCTGGCCGGTCAGTAGGCTGGGTGATAGTGAACTGGGTTCTGGCCGGAGAGGAGGGTTGGACTATGCAGTGAGGGGTGGGTTGGACTATGCAGTGTGGGGTTGGACTATGCAGTGAGGGGTTGGACTATGCAGCCAGGGGTTGGACTATGCAGTGAGGGGTGGGTTGGACTATGCAGTGAGGGGTGGGTTGGACTATGCAGTGAGGGGTGGTTGGACTATGCAGTGAGGGGTGGGTTGGACTATGCAGTGAGGGGTTGGACTATGCAGTGAGGGGTGGGTTGGACTATGCAGTGGGGGTGGGTTGGATGATGCAGTGAGGGATGGTTAGACTATGCAGTGAGAGGAGGGTTGGACTATGCAGTGAGGGGTGGGTTGGACTATGCAGTGAGGGGTGGGTTGGACTATCCAGTGAGGGGTGGGTTGGACTATGCAGTGAGGGGTGGTTGGACTATGCAGTGAGGGGTGGGTTGGACTATGCAGTGAAGGGTTGGACTATGCAGTCAGGGGTTGGACTATGCAGTGAGGGGTGGGTTGGACTATGCAGTGAGGGGTGGGTTGGACTATAAAGTGAGGGGTTGGACTATGCAGTGAGGGGTTGGACTATGCAGTCAGGGTGGGTTGGACTATGCAGTGAGGGGTGGGTTGGACTATGCAGTGAAGGGTGGGTTGGACTATGCATTGAGGGGTTGGACTATGCAGTGAGGGGTTGGACTATGCAGTGAGGGGTGGGTTGGACTATGCAGTGAGGGGTGGGTTGGACTGTGCAGTGAGGGGTGGGTTGGACTATGCAGTGAAGGGTTGGACTATGCAGTGAGGGGTGGGTTGGACTATGCAGTGAGGGGTTGGACTATGCAGTGAGGGGTGGGTTGGGCTATGCAGTGAGGGATAGATTGTTATTCTAGCACCATGTTAACCTGTTTAAAGGTCTTACTGACGTCGGCTACGGAGAGCATGATCACACAGTCATCCGGAACAGCTGATGCTCTCATGCATGCCTCAGTGTTGCTTGCCTCGAAGCGAGCATAGATTGTAGTCTGTAATAGTTTGCAAGCCCTGCCACTGATGAATGAACTAATGAATGAATGAATGAATGAATGAACTAATGAACTAATGAATGAATGAACTAATGAACTAATGAACGAATGAACTAATGAACTAATGAATGAATGAACTAATGAACTAATGAACGAATGAACTAATGAACTAATGAATGAATGAACTAATGAACTAATGAACGAATGAACTAATGAACTAATGAATGAATGAACTAATGAACTAATGAACGAATGAACTAATGAACTAATGAATGAATGAACTAATGAATGAACTAATGAACTAATGAATGAATGAACTAATACATTCATGAATGAATAGGCTCAGGCGAAATCAAGCAGATTGTAGCTATGCCACATGGGTAGAAACCTATGTAGTAGTAGTAGTAGTTCATTAGGAGGGGAGTTGAACGGACATCAGGCTTTCATACAGAGACATGTCACCAAGGTGTCTGTCAGGAACGCGGATGTTATAGCAGACTGGCCTTCTAGTCAAACCTCACACTGTTATAGCAGAATGGCCTTCTAGTCAAACCTCACACTGTTATGCACTGACCTCACACTGTTATAGCAGACTGGCCTTCTAGTCAAACCTCACACTGTTATGGCAGACTGGCCTTCTAGTCAAACCTCACACTGTTATAGCAGACTGGCCTTCTAGTCAAACCTCACACTGTTATGCACTGTCCTCACACTGTTATAGCAGACTGGCCTTCTAGTCAAACCTCACACTGTTATAGCAGACTGGCCTTCTAGTCAAACCTCACACTGTTATAGCAGACTGGCCTTCTAGTCAAACCTCACACTGTTATGCACTGACCTCACACTGTTATGCACTGTCCTCACACTGTTATGGCAGACTGGCCTTCTAGTCAAACCTCACACTGTTATAGCAGACTGGCCTTCTAGTCAAACCTCACACTGTTATAGCAGACTGGCCTTCTAGTCAAACCTCACACTGTTATAGCAGACTGGCCTTCTAGTCAAACCTCACACTGTTATAGCAGACTGGCCTTCTAGTCAAACCTCACACTGTTATGCACTGTCCTCACACTGTTATAGCAGACTGGCCTTCTAGTCAAACCTCACACTGTTATGCACTGTCCTCACACTGTTATAGCAGACTGGCCTTCTAGTCAAACCTCACACTGTTATAGCAGACTGGCCTTCTAGTCAAACCTCACACTGTTATGCACTGACCTCACACTGTTATAGCAGACTGGCCTTCTAGTCAAACCTCACACTGTTATGCACTGTCCTCACACTGTTATAGCAGACTGGCCTTCTAGTCAAACCTCACACTGTTATGCACTGTCCTCACACTGTTATAGCAGACTGGCCTTCTAGTCAAACCTCACACTGTTATGCACTGTCCTCACACTGTTATAGCAGACTGGCCTTCTAGTCAAACCTCACACTGTTATGCACTGACCTCACACTGTTATGCACTAACCTCACACTGTCATGCACTGTCCTCACACTGTTATGCACTAACCTCACACTTTTATGCACTGACCTCACACTGTTATAGCAGACTGGCCTTCTAGTCAAACCTCACACTGTTATGCACTGACCTCACACTGTTATGCACTGTCACACTGTTATGCACTAACCTCACACTGTTATGCACTAACCTCACACTGTTATGCACTGTCCTCACACTGTTATGCACTGTCCTCACACTGTTATGCACTGTCCTCACACTGTTATGCACTGACCTCACACTGTTATGCACTGACCTCACACTGTTATGCACTGACCTCACACTGTTATGCACTGTCCTCACACTGTTATGCACTGACCTCACACTGTTATGCACTAACCTCACACTGTTATGCACTGTCACACTGTTATGCACTGACCTCACACTGTTATGCACTGACCTCACACTGTTATGCACTAACCTCACACTGTTATGCACTGTCCTCACACTGTTATGCACTGACCTCACACTGTTATGCACTGTCCTCACACTGTTATGCACTAACCTCACACTGTTATGCACTAACCTCACACTGTTATGCACTAACCTCACACTGTTATGCACTGACCTCACACTGTTATGCACTGTCCTCACACTGTTATGCACTGTCACACTGTTATGCACTGTCACACTGTTATGCACTGACCTCACACTGTTATGCACTGACCTCACACTGTTATGCACTAACCTCACACTGTTATGCACTGTCCTCACACTGTTATGCACTGACCTCACACTGTTATGCACTGTCCTCACACTGTTATGCACTAACCTCACACTGTTATGCACTAACCTCACACTGTTATGCACTAACCTCACACTGTTATGCACTAACCTCACACTGTTATGCACTAACCTCACACTGTTATGCACTGTCCTCACACTGTTATGGACTGACCTCACACTGTTATGCACTGACCTCACACTGTTATGCACTGACCTCACACTGTTATGCACTGTCCTCACACTGTTATGCACTGACCTCACACTGTTATGCACTGACCTCACACTGTTATGCACTAACCTCACACTGTTATGCACTGTCCTCACACTGTTATGCACTAACCTCACACTGTTATGCACTGTCCTCACACTGTTATGCACTAACCTCACACTGTTATGCACTAACCTCACACTGTTATGCACTGTCCTCACACTGTTATGGACTGACCTCACACTGTTATGCACTGACCTCACACTGTTATGCACTGACCTCACACTGTTATGCACTGTCCTCACACTGTTATGCACTGACCTCACACTGTTATGCACTGACCTCACACTGTTATGCACTAACCTCACACTGTTATGCACTGTCCTCACACTGTTATACACTAACCTCACACTGTTATGCACTGTCCTCACACTGTTATGCACTAACCTCACACTGTTATGCACTAACCTCACACTGTTATGCACTGTCCTCACACTGTTATGCACTGACCTCACACTGTTATGCACTGACCTCACACTGTTATGCACTGACCTCACACTGTTATGCACTGACCTCACACTGTTATGCACTGTCCTCACACTGTTATGCACTAACCTCACACTGTTATGCACTGTCCTCACACTGTTATGCACTGACCTCACACTGTTATGCACTGTCCTCACACTGTTATGCACTGTCCTCACACTGTTATGCACTGACCTCACACTGTTATGCACTGACCTCACACTGTTATGCACTGACCTCACACTGTTATGCACTAACCTCACACTGTTATGCACTAACCTCACACTGTTATGCACTGTCCTCACACTGTTATGCACTGTCCTCACACTGTTATGCACTGACCTCACACTGTTATGCACTAACCTCACACTGTTATGCACTGACCTCACACTGTTATGCACTGTCCTCACACTGTTATGCACTAACCTCACACTGTTATGCACTAACCTCACACTGTTATGCACTAACCTCACACTGTTATGCACTGACCTCACACTGTTATGCACTAACCTCACACTGTTATGCACTAACCTCACACTGTTATGCACTGACCTCACACTGTTATGCACTGTCCTCACACTGTTATGCACTAACCTCACACTGTTATGCACTGTCCTCACACTGTTATGCACTGTCCTCACACTGTTATGCACTGTCCTCACACTGTTATGCACTGTCCTCACACTGTTATGCACTGACCTCACACTGTTATGCACTGTCCTCACACTGTTATGCACTGACCTCACACTGTTATGCACTGACCTCACACTGTCCTCACACTGTTATGCACTGTCCTCACACTGTTATGCACTGACCTCACACTGTTATGCACTGTTATGCACTGACCTCACACTGTTATGCACTAACCTCACACTGTTATGCACTGACCTCACACTGTTATGCACTGACCTCACACTGTTATGCACTGACCTCACACTGTTATGCACTAACCTCACACTGTTATGCACTAACCTCACACTGTTATGCACTGACCTCACACTGTTATGCACTGTCCTCACACTGTTATGCACTGTCCTCACACTGTTATGCACTGTCCTCACACTGTTATGCACTGTCCTCACACTGTTATGCACTGTCCTCACACTGTTATGCACTGTCCTCACACTGTTATGCACTGACCTCACACTGTTATGCACTAACCTCACACTGTTATGCACTGACCTCACACTGTTATGCACTAACCTCACACTGTTATGCACTGACCTCACACTGTTATGCACTGACCTCACACTGTTATGCACTGTCCTCACACTGTTATGCACTGTCCTCACACTGTTATGCACTGTCCTCACACTGTTATGCACTAACCTCACACTGTTATGCACTGTCCTCACACTGTTATGCACTAACCTCACACTGTTATGCACTGTCCTCACACTGTTATGCACTGTCCTCACACTGTTATGCACTAACCTCACACTGTTATGCACTGTCCTCACACTGTTATGCACTGACCTCACACTGTTATGCACTGACCTCACACTGTTATGCACTGTCCTCACACTGTTATGCACTGACCTCACACTGTTATGCACTGTCCTCACACTGTTATGCACTGACCTCACACTGTTATGCACTGACCTCACACTGTTATGCACTGTCCTCACACTGTTATGCACTGACCTCACACTGTTATGCACTGTCCTCACACTGTTATGCACTAACCTCACACTGTTATGCACTGTCCTGAGTGGGTGACACACGTACGCACGCGCACACACACACACACACACACACACACACACACACACACGCACGCACGCACACACACACACACACACACACACGCACGCACGCACGCACACACACGCACGCACACAGGCCAAGTCTTTCATTAACAGACTCCACACAGACTGCTCTGCTGTCAGCACTCAACCATAGACCTGTAGCTCCTCCCATCTACAGTATAGACCTGTAGCTCCTCCCATCTACGGTATAGAGCTGTAGCTCCTCCCATCTACGGTATAGAGCTGTAGCTCCTCCCATCTACAGTATAGACCTGTAGCTCCTCCCATCTACAGTATAGAGCTGTAGCTCCTCCCATCTACAGTATAGACCTGTAGCTCCTCCCATCTACAGTATAGAGCTGTAGCTCCTCCCATCTACAGCATAATATTATGACACTGGACTGTATAATATATCTGTGTGTCGCCTGTGGTCTCTCAAACTGAGTAGTAACAGTCGACTGTAGTCTCTCAAACTGATTAGTAACAGTCGCCTGTAGTCTCTCAACCTGAGTAGTAACAGTAGCCTGTAGTCTCTCAAACTGATTAGTAACAGTCGACTGTAGTCTCTCAACCTGAGTAGTAACAGTAGCCTGTAGTCTCTCAAACTGATTAGTAACAGTCGCCTGTAGTCTCTCAAACTGAGTGGTAACAGTCGACTGTAGTCTCTCAAACTGATTAGTAACAGTCGCCTGTAGTCTCTCAAACTGATTAGTAACAGTCGACTGTAGTCTCTCAAACTGATTAGTAACAGTCGCCTGTAGTCTCTCAAACTGATTAGTAACAGTCGACTGTAGTCTCTCAAACTGATTAGTAACAGTTGCCTGTAGTCTCTCAAACTGAGTGGTAACAGTCGCCTGTAGTCTCTCAAACTGATTAGTAACAGTCGCCTGTAGTCTCTCAAACTGATTAGTAACAGTCGACTGTAGTCTCTCAAACTGATTAGTAACAGTCGCCTGTAGTCTCTCAAACTGAGTGGTAACAGTCGACTGTAGTCTCTCAAACTGATTAGTAACAGTCGCCTGTAGTCTCTCAAACTGAGTGGTAACAGTCGACTGTAGTCTTTAAAACTGAGTAGTAACAGTCGCCTGTAGTCTCTCAAACCGAGTAGTAACAGTCGCCTGTAGTCTCTCTAACTGAGTAGTAACAGTCGACTGTAGTCTCTCAAACTGATTAGTAACAGTCGCCTGTAGTCTCTCAAACTGATTAGTAACAGTCGACTGTAGTCTCTCAAACTGATTAGTAACAGTAGCCTGTAGTCTCTCAAACTGATTAGTAACAGTCGCCTGTAGTCTCTCAAACTGAGTGGTAACAGTCGACTGTAGTCTCTCAAACTGATTAGTAACAGTCGCCTGTAGTCTCTCAAACTGATTAGTAACAGTCGACTGTAGTCTCTCAAACTGATTAGTAACAGTCGCCTGTAGTCTCTCAAACTGAGTGGTAACAGTCGCCTGTAGTCTCTCAAACTGATTAGTAACAGTCGCCTGTAGTCTCTCAAACTGATTAGTAACAGTCGACTGTAGTCTCTCAAACTGATTAGTAACAGTCGCCTGTAGTCTCTCAAACTGATTAGTAACAGTCGCCTGTAGTCTCTCAAACTGAGTGGTAACAGTCGACTGTAGTCTCTCAAACTGATTAGTAACAGTCGCCTGTAGTCTCTCAAACTGAGTGGTAACAGTCGACTGTAGTCTCTAAAACTGAGTAGTAACAGTCGCCTGTAGTCTCTCAAACCGAGTAGTAACAGTCGCCTGTAGTCTCTCTAACTGAGTAGTAACAGTCGACTGTAGTCTCTCAAACTGAGTAGTAACAGTCGCCCGTAGTCTCTCTAACTGAGTAGTAACAGTCGACTGTAGTCTCTCAACCTGAGTAGTAACAGTCGCCTGTAGTCTCTCAAACTGAGTAGTAACAGTCGACTGTAGTCTCTAAAACTGAGTAGTAACAGTCGACTGTAGTCTCTCTAACTGAGTAGTAACAGTCGACTGTAGTCTCTCTAACTGAGTAGTAACAGTCGACTGTAGTCTCTCTAACTGAGTAGTAACAGTCGCCTGTAGTCTCTCTAACTGAGTAGTAACAGTCGACTGTAGTCTCTCTAACTGAGTAGTAACAGTCGCCTGTAGTCTCTCAAACTGAGTGGTAACAGTCGACTGTAGTCTCTCAAACTGATTAGTAACAGTAGCCTGTAGTCTCTCAAACTGATTAGTAACAGTCGACTGTAGTCTCTCAAACTGATTAGTAACAGTAGCCTGTAGTCTCTCAAACTGATTAGTAACAGTCGCCTGTAGTCTCTCAAACTGAGTGGTAACAGTCGACTGTAGTCTCTCAAACTGATTAGTAACAGTCGCCTGTAGTCTCTCAAACTGATTAGTAACAGTCGACTGTAGTCTCTCAAACTGATTAGTAACAGTCGCCTGTAGTCTCTCAAACTGAGTGGTAACAGTCGCCTGTAGTCTCTCAAACTGATTAGTAACAGTCGCCTGTAGTCTCTCAAACTGATTAGTAACAGTCGACTGTAGTCTCTCAAACTGATTAGTAACAGTCGCCTGTAGTCTCTCAAACTGAGTGGCAACAGTCGACTGTAGTCTCTCAAACTGATTAGTAACAGTCGCCTGTAGTCTCTCAAACTGAGTGGTAACAGTCGACTGTAGTCTTTAAAACTGAGTAGTAACAGTCGCCTGTAGTCTCTCAAACCGAGTAGTAACAGTCGCCTGTAGTCTCTCTAACTGAGTAGTAACAGTCGACTGTAGTCTCTCAAACTGATTAGTAACAGTCGCCTGTAGTCTCTCAAACTGATTAGTAACAGTCGACTGTAGTCTCTCAAACTGATTAGTAACAGTAGCCTGTAGTCTCTCAAACTGATTAGTAACAGTCGCCTGTAGTCTCTCAAACTGAGTGGTAACAGTCGACTGTAGTCTCTCAAACTGATTAGTAACAGTCGCCTGTAGTCTCTCAAACTGATTAGTAACAGTCGACTGTAGTCTCTCAAACTGATTAGTAACAGTCGACTGTAGTCTCTCAAACTGATTAGTAACAGTTGCCTGTAGTCTCTCAAACTGAGTGGTAACAGTCGCCTGTAGTCTCTCAAACTGATTAGTAACAGTCGCCTGTAGTCTCTCAAACTGATTAGTAACAGTCGACTGTAGTCTCTCAAACTGATTAGTAACAGTCGCCTGTAGTCTCTCAAACTGAGTGGTAACAGTCGACTGTAGTCTCTCAAACTGATTAGTAACAGTCGCCTGTAGTCTCTCAAACTGAGTGGTAACAGTCGACTGTAGTCTCTAAAACTGAGTAGTAACAGTCGCCTGTAGTCTCTCAAACCGAGTAGTAACAGTCGCCTGTAGTCTCTCTAACTGAGTAGTAACAGTCGACTGTAGTCTCTCAAACTGAGTAGTAACAGTCGCCCGTAGTCTCTCTAACTGAGTAGTAACAGTCGACTGTAGTCTCTCAACCTGAGTAGTAACAGTCGCCTGTAGTCTCTCAAACTGAGTAGTAACAGTCGACTGTAGTCTCTAAAACTGAGTAGTAACAGTCGACTGTAGTCTCTCTAACTGAGTAGTAACAGTCGACTGTAGTCTCTCTAACTGAGTAGTAACAGTCGACTGTAGTCTCTCTAACTGATTAGTAACAGTCGCCTGTAGTCTCTCAAACTGAGTGGTAACAGTCGACTGTAGTCTCTCAAACTGATTAGTAACAGTAGCCTGTAGTCTCTCAAACTGATTAGTAACAGTCGACTGTAGTCTCTCAAACTGATTAGTAACAGTAGCCTGTAGTCTCTCAAACTGATTAGTAACAGTCGCCTGTAGTCTCTCAAACTGAGTGGTAACAGTCGACTGTAGTCTCTCAAACTGATTAGTAACAGTCGCCTGTAGTCTCTCAAACTGATTAGTAACAGTCGACTGTAGTCTCTCAAACTGATTAGTAACAGTCGCCTGTAGTCTCTCAAACTGAGTGGTAACAGTCGACTGTAGTCTCTCAAACTGATTAGTAACAGTAGCCTGTAGTCTCTCAAACTGATTAGTAACAGTCGCCTGTAGTCTCTCAAACTGAGTGGTAACAGTCGACTGTAGTCTCTCAAACTGATTAGTAACAGTCGCCTGTAGTCTCTCAAACTGATTAGTAACAGTCGACTGTAGTCTCTCAAACTGATTAGTAACAGTCGCCTGTAGTCTCTCAAACTGAGTGGTAACAGTCGACTGTAGTCTCTCAAACTGATTAGTAACAGTCGCCTGTAGTCTCTCAAACTGAGTGGTAACAGTCGACTGTAGTCTTTAAAACTGAGTAGTAACAGTCGCCTGTAGTCTCTCAAACCGAGTAGTAACAGTCGCCTGTAGTCTCTCTAACTGAGTAGTAACAGTCGACTGTAGTCTCTCAAACTGATTAGTAACAGTCGCCTGTAGTCTCTCAAACTGATTAGTAACAGTCGACTGTAGTCTCTCAAACTGATTAGTAACAGTAGCCTGTAGTCTCTCAAACTGATTAGTAACAGTCGCCTGTAGTCTCTCAAACTGAGTGGTAACAGTCGACTGTAGTCTCTCAAACTGATTAGTAACAGTCGCCTGTAGTCTCTCAAACTGATTAGTAACAGTCGACTGTAGTCTCTCAAACTGATTAGTAACAGTCGCCTGTAGTCTCTCAAACTGAGTGGTAACAGTCGCCTGTAGTCTCTCAAACTGATTAGTAACAGTCGCCTGTAGTCTCTCAAACTGATTAGTAACAGTCGACTGTAGTCTCTCAAACTGATTAGTAACAGTCGCCTGTAGTCTCTCAAACTGAGTGGTAACAGTCGACTGTAGTCTCTCAAACTGATTAGTAACAGTCGCCTGTAGTCTCTCAAACTGAGTGGTAACAGTCGACTGTAGTCTCTAAAACTGAGTAGTAACAGTCGCCTGTAGTCTCTCAAACCGAGTAGTAACAGTCGCCTGTAGTCTCTCTAACTGAGTAGTAACAGTCGACTGTAGTCTCTCAAACTGAGTAGTAACAGTCGCCCGTAGTCTCTCTAACTGAGTAGTAACAGTCGACTGTAGTCTCTCAACCTGAGTAGTAACAGTCGCCTGTAGTCTCTCAAACTGAGTAGTAACAGTCGACTGTAGTCTCTAAAACTGAGTAGTAACAGTCGACTGTAGTCTCTCTAACTGAGTAGGAACAGTCGACTGTAGTCTCTCTAACTGAGTAGTAACAGTCGACTGTAGTCTCTCTAACTGAGTAGTAACAGTCGCCTGTAGTCTCTCTAACTGAGTAGTAACAGTCGACTGTAGTCTCTCTAACTGAGTAGTAACAGTCGCCTGTAGTCTCTCAAACTGAGTGGTAACAGTCGACTGTAGTCTCTCAAACTGATTAGTAACAGTAGCCTGTAGTCTCTCAAACTGATTAGTAACAGTCGACTGTAGTCTCTCAAACTGATTAGTAACAGTAGCCTGTAGTCTCTCAAACTGATTAGTAACAGTCGCCTGTAGTCTCTCAAACTGAGTGGTAACAGTCGACTGTAGTCTCTCAAACTGATTAGTAACAGTCGCCTGTAGTCTCTCAAACTGATTAGTAACAGTCGACTGTAGTCTCTCAAACTGATTAGTAACAGTCGCCTGTAGTCTCTCAAACTGAGTGGTAACAGTCGCCTGTAGTCTCTCAAACTGATTAGTAACAGTCGCCTGTAGTCTCTCAAACTGATTAGTAACAGTCGACTGTAGTCTCTCAAACTGATTAGTAACAGTCGCCTGTAGTCTCTCAAACTGAGTGGTAACAGTCGACTGTAGTCTCTCAAACTGATTAGTAACAGTCACCTGTAGTCTCTCAAACTGAGTGGTAACAGTCGACTGTAGTCTTTAAAACTGAGTAGTAACAGTCGCCTGTAGTCTCTCAAACCGAGTAGTAACAGTCGCCTGTAGTCTCTCTAACTGAGTAGTAACAGTCGACTGTAGTCTCTCAAACTGATTAGTAACAGTCGCCTGTAGTCTCTCAAACTGATTAGTAACAGTCGACTGTAGTCTCTCAAACTGATTAGTAACAGTAGCCTGTAGTCTCTCAAACTGATTAGTAACAGTCGCCTGTAGTCTCTCAAACTGAGTGGTAACAGTCGACTGTAGTCTCTCAAACTGATTAGTAACAGTCGCCTGTAGTCTCTCAAACTGATTAGTAACAGTCGACTGTAGTCTCTCAAACTGATTAGTAACAGTCGCCTGTAGTCTCTCAAACTGAGTGGTAACAGTCGACTGTAGTCTTTAAAACTGAGTAGTAACAGTCGCCTGTAGTCTCTCAAACCGAGTAGTAACAGTCGCCTGTAGTCTCTCTAACTGAGTAGTAACAGTCGACTGTAGTCTCTCAAACTGATTAGTAACAGTCGCCTGTAGTCTCTCAAACTGATTAGTAACAGTCGACTGTAGTCTCTCAAACTGATTAGTAACAG
>NW_026281417.1:15000-25000 GCF_023373465.1 Oncorhynchus keta
ATTAGTGTATATATATATATATATATATATATATATCTGTTATACTGATTATTAGTATGTATCTGTTATACTGATTATTAGCAGCATCTCACAGAAGAAGAGAAGGGTATTCAAGCTCAAACCCTTCTGCTGTTAAACTACTTGTTCCTGTCATTTTACAGACTTCCACAGTTGTTCTGGTTCTGTTTACATAAAGAACCAGCCTTATCTGTCGTTATTTAATCTGGTATATAGTCATTTCTGGGATGGAAAGCAGCTTTTTCCTCAGATAGGGGGCTATACTGTACCCTCCTCATCATCACTCCTTCCTGTCCTGTCATCCTCTTACCAGGAAGCATGGCAGAGCCTCTGAGACCCACCTGAATACTACTCACCCTGACCCTGGATCCAACTCTTCTTCTCTCTGTTTCTAACTATCTCTCGTGTTGTTGTCCGGAGCCTTCTAGCTGTCTGTTTCTCATTCCCTTTTCTATTCTTCTATGGAGAACGTCTCTGTTGTGGTGGTAGTTAGCAGCTTCCTGTGACGTTCAACCAGATGCCTTCGTGACACCAGGCCTGCTCTTTGTGTCCGAGCAGGAGAGAAGAAGAGGAGGACGCTGCTGCTTTTTGAAGGAATCAAGTGTTTGTCTCTGTGTGCTCCTCCCTCCCACTCACATGTCAAGCATTTCTAGCACTAGCAGGGACACAGCAACTTCAGCATAGCCAGCCACAGGCCTTAGAACGTAGAACTCTCACTCCTTCTAATACAGAACAGGCCTTAGAACATAGAACTCTCACTCCTTCTAATAAAGAACAGGCCTTAGAACGTAGAACTCTCACTCCTTCTAATAAAGAACAGGCCTTAGAACTTACAACTCTCACTCCTTCTAATACAGAACAGGCCTTAGAACATAGAACTCTCACTCCTTCTAATAAAGAACAGGCCTTAGAACATAGAACTCTCACTCCTTCTAATAAAGAACAGGCCTTAGAACTTAGAACTCTCACTCCTTCTAATAAAGAACAGGACTTAGAACTTAGAACTCTCACTCCTTCTAATAAAGAACAGGCCTTAGAACTTAGAACTCTCACTCCTTCTAATAAAGAACAGGCCTTAGAACATAGAACTCTGAACTCCTTCTAATAAAGAACAGGCCTTAGAACATAGAACTCTCCCTCCTTCTAATAAAGAACAGGCCTTAGAACATAGAACTCTCACTCCTTCTAATAAAGAACAGGCCTTAGAGCAGTAAACGGTACAATAGTATGAGAATTCAGACGGCTTGACAGACACTCTCCCATCTGCCTCCCTCACATTGCATTATGGGTAGCTGTGAAAAGCCCTACCAAGCAGTGGAGGAGTCGAGGCAGAGTTTTTAATTAGTCTGAGAAAAACCTTCTCTTTGCCTCCAGCCTAACTGTGGTGATTAAAGGAATCGGCATACAATGGGCTCTGATTTGCCTGGTCTGGAGGGTCTGAGGGTCTGAGAGTCTGGAGGGTCTGAGGGTCTGAGGGTCTGGAGGGTCTGAGGGTCTGAGGGTCTGGAGGGTCTGAGAGTCTGGAGGGTCTGGGGGTCTGGAGGGTCTGGAGGGTCTGGGGGTCTGAGGGTCTGGAGGGTCTGGGGGTCTGAGAGTCTGGAGGGTTTGAGGAGCCTGGTCTGGAGGGTCTGAGGGTCTGAGGGTCTGAGGGTCTGAGGAGCCTGGTCTGGAGGGTCTGGAGGGTCTGGGGGTCTGAGAGTCTGGAGGGTCTGGGGGTCTGGAGGGTCTGAGGGTCTGAGGGTCTGAGAGTCTGGAGGGTCTGAGGGTCTGGAGGGTCTGAGGGTCTGAGAGTCTGAGAGTCTGAGAGTCTGGAGGGTCTGGAGGGTCTGAGGGTCTGGAGGGTCTGAGGGTCTGGAGGGTCTGGAGGGTCTGAGGGTCTGAGGGGCCTGGTCTGGAGGGTCTGAGGGTCTGAGAGTCTGAGGGTCTGAGGGTCTGGAGGGTCTGGAGGGTCTGAGGAGCCTGGTCTGGAGGGTCTGGGGGTCTGGAGGGTCTGAGGGTCTGAGGGTCTGAGGGTCTGAGAGTCTGGAGGGTCTGGGGGTCTGAGAGTCTGAGGGTCTGAGGGTCTGAGAGTCTGGAGGGTCTGGAGGGTCTGGGGGTCTGAGAGTCTGAGGGTCTGAGGGTCTGGAGGGTCTGGAGGGTCTGAGGAGCCTGGTCTGGAGGGTCTGGGGGTCTGGAGGGTCTGAGGGTCTGAGGGTCTGAGAGTCTGGAGGGTCTGGGGGTCTGAGAGTCTGAGAGTCTGGAGGGTCTGGGGGTCTGAGAGTCTGAGGGTCTGAGGGTCTGAGAGTCTGGAGGGTCTGGAGGGTCTGAGGAGCCTGGTCTGGAGGGTCTGGGGTCTGGAGGGTCTGAGGGTCTGGAGGGTCTGAGGGTCTGAGGGTCTGAGAGTCTGGAGGGTCTGGAGGGTCTGAGGGTCTGAGGGTCTGAGGGTCTGAGAGTCTGGAGGGTCTGAGGAGCCTGGTCTGGAGGGTCTGAGAGTCTGGAGGGTCTGATTTGCCTGGTCTGGAGGGTCTGAGGGTCTGAGGGTCTGAGAGTCTGGAGGGTCTGAGGAGCCTGGTCTGGAGGGTCTGAGAGTCTGAGGGTCCGGGGAGCCTGGGGGTCTGAGGAGCCTGGTCTGGAGGGTCTGAGGGTCTGAGGGTCTGAGGAGCCTGGTCTGGAGGGTCTGAGAGTCTGGAGGGTCTGAGGGTCTGAGAGTCTGAGGGTCTGAGAGTCTGGAGGGTCTGAGGGTCTGAGGGTCTGAGGGTCTGAGAGTCTGGAGGGTCTGAGGGTCTGAGAGTCTGGAGGGTCTGAGGGTCTGAGGGTCTGAGAGTCTGGAGGGTCTGAGGGTCTGAGGGTCTGAGAGTCTGGAGGGTCTGAGGGTCTGAGGGTCTGGAGGGTCTGAGGAGCCTGGTCTGGAGGGTCTGAGGGTCTGAGGGTCTGGAGGGTCTGAGGAGCCTGGTCTGGAGGGTCTGAGGGTCTGAGGGTCTGAGGAGCCTGGTCTGGAGGGTCTGAGGGTCTGAGGAGCCTGGTCTGGAGGGTCTGAGGGTCTGAGGGTCTGAGAGTCTGGAGGGTCTGAGGAGCCTGGTCTGGAGGGTCTGGGGGTCTGAGGGTCTGAGAGTCTGGAGGGTCTGATTTGCCTGGTCTGGAGGGTCTGAGGGTCTGAGAGTCTGGAGGGTCTGAGGAGCCTGGTCTGGAGGGTCTGAGGGTCTGAGGGTCTGAGGAGCCTGGTCTGGAGGGTCTGAGGGTCTGAGGGTCTGAGGAGCCTGGTCTGGAGGGTCTGAGAGTCTGGAGGGTCTGAGGGTCTGAGAGTCTGAGGGTCTGAGAGTCTGGAGGGTCTGAGGGTCTGAGGGTCTGAGGGTCTGAGAGTCTGGAGGGTCTGAGGGTCTGAGGGTCTGAGAGTCTGGAGGGTCTGAGGGTCTGAGGGTCTGAGAGTCTGGAGGGTCTGAGGGTCTGAGGGTCTGAGAGTCTGGGGGGTTTGAGGGTCTGAGGGTCTGGAGGGACTGCGGAGCCTGGTCTGGAGGGTCTGAGGGTCTGAGGAGCCTGGTCTGGAGGGTCTGAGGGTCTGAGGGTCTGAGGGTCTGAGGAGCCTGGTCTGGAGGGTCTGAGGGTCTGATGGTCTGAGGGTCTGAGGAGCCTGGTCTGGAGGGTCTGAGGGTCTGAGAGTCTGAGGAGCCTGGTCTGGAGGGTCTGACGGTCTGAGAGTCTGGAGGGTCTGAGGGTCTGAGGGTCTGAGAGTCTGGAGGGTCTGAGGGTCTGAGGGTCTGAGAGTCTGGAGGGTCTGAGGGTCTGAGGGTCTGAGAGTCTGGAGGGTCTGAGGGTCTGAGGGTCTGAGGGTCTGAGGAGCCTGGTATGGAGGGTCTGAGGGTCTGAGGAGCCTGGTCTGGAGGGTCTGAGGGTCTGAGGGTCTGAGGGTCTGAGGAGCCTGGTCTGGAGGGTCTGAGGGTCTGGAGGGTCTGAGGGTCTGAGGAGCCTGGTCTGGAGGGTCTGAGGGTCTGAGGGTCTGGAGGGTCTGAGGAGCCTGGTCTGGAGGGTCTGGAGGGTCTGAGGGTCTGAGAGTCTGGAGGGTCTGAGGGTCTGGAGGGTCTGAGGGTCTGCTGAGGAGCCTGGTCTGAGGGTCTGATTTGCCTGGTCTGGAGGGTCTGAGGGTCTGAGGAGCCTGGTCTGGAGGGTCTGGAGGGTCTGAGGGTCTGAGGAGCCTGGTCTGGAGGGTCTGAGGGTCTGAGGGTCTGAGGAGCCTGGTCTGGAGGGTCTGGGGGTCTGGAGGGTCTGGAGGGTCTGAGGGTCTGAGGGTCTGAGGAGCCTGGTCTGGAGGGTCTGAGGGTCTGAGGGTCTGAGGAGCCTGGTCTGGAGGGTCTGAGGGTCTGAGGGTCTGAGGAGCCTGGTCTGGAGGGTCTGGAGGGTCTGAGAGTCTGGAGGGTCTGAGGGTCTGAGAGTCTGGAGGGTCTGAGGAGCCTGGTCTGGAGGGTCTGAGGGTCTGAGAGTCTGGAGGGTCTGAGGAGCCTGGTCTGGAGGGTCTGAGGGTCTGAGGGTCTGAGGGTCTGAGGAGCCTGGTCTGGAGGGTCTGAGGGTCTGGAGGGTCTGATTTGCCTGGTCTGGATGGTCTGGGGTCTGGAGGGTCTGGAGGGTCTGAGGGTCTGAGGGTCTGAGAGTCTGGAGGGTCTGAGGAGCCTGGTCTGGAGGGTTTGGAGGGTCTGGAGGGTCTGAGAGTCTGGAGGGTCTGAGGGTCTGGAGGGTCTGGAGGGTCTGAGGGTCTGAGGAGCCTGGTCTGGAGGGTCTGAGGGTCTGAGGGTCTGAGGGTCTGAGGAGCCTGGTCTGGAGGGTCTGGGGGTCTGGAGGGTCTGGAGGGTCTGAGGGTCTGAGGGTCTGAGGAGCCTGGTCTGGAGGGTCTGAGGGTCTGAGGGTCTGAGGAGCCTGGTCTGGAGGGTCTGAGGGTCTGAGGGTCTGAGGAGCCTGGTCTGGAGGGTCTGGAGGGTCTGAGGGTCTGAGAGTCTGGAGGGTCTGAGGGTCTGAGAGTCTGGAGGGTCTGAGGAGCCTGGTCTGGAGGGTCTGAGGGTCTGAGAGTCTGGAGGGTCTGAGGAGCCTGGTCTGGAGGGTCTGAGGGTCTGAGGGTCTGAGGGTCTGAGGAGCCTGGTCTGGAGGGTCTGAGGGTCTGGAGGGTCTGATTTGCCTGGTCTGGATGGTCTGGGGGTCTGGAGGGTCTGAGGGTCTGAGGGTCTGAGAGTCTGGAGGGTCTGAGGAGCCTGGTCTGGAGGGTTTGGAGGGTCTGGAGGGTCTGAGAGTCTGGAGGGTCTGAGGGTCTGGAGGGTCTGGAGGGTCTGGAGGGTCTGAGGGTCTGAGAGTCTGGAGGGTCTGAGGAGCCTGGTCTGGAGGTTCTGAGGGTCTGAGAGTCTGGAGGGTCTGAGGAGCCTGGTCTGGAGGGTCTGAGGGTCTGAGGGTCTGAGGGTCTGAGGAGCCTGGTCTGGAGGGTCTGAGGGTCTGGAGGGTCTGATTTGCCTGGTCTGGAGGGTCTGGGGGTCTGGAGGGTCTGGAGGGTCTGAGGGTCTGAGGGTCTGAGAGTCTGGAGGGTCTGAGGAGCCTGGTCTGGAGGGTCTGGAGGGTCTGAGAGTCTGGAGGGTCTGAGGGTCTGAGAGTCTGGAGGGTCTGGAGGGTCTGGAGGGTCTGAGAGTCTGGAGGGTCTGGAGGGTCTGAGAGTCTGGAGGGTCTGAGAGTCTGGAGGGTCTGGAGGGTCTGAGAGTCTGGAGGGTCTGAGGGTCTGGAGGGTCTGGAGGGTCTGAGAGTCTGGAGGATCTGAGGGTCTGGAGGGTCTGGAGGGTCTGGAGGGTATGAGAGTCTGGAGGGTCTGAGGGTCTTAGAGTCTGGAGGGTCTGACGAGCCTGGTCTGGAGGGTCTGGAGGGTCTGAGGAGGTTGCGACCCAAATGACACACTGTTCCTTACATAAAATACAATGGGGTCTGATTTGCCTGGTCTGAGGGTCTGAGGGTCTGAGGGTCTGAGGGTCTGAGGAGCCTGGTCTGAGGGTCTGAGGGTCTGAGGAGCCTGGTCTGAGGGTCTGAGGGTCTGAGGAGCCTGGTCTGGAGGGTCTGAGGGTCTGAGGGTCTTAGGAGCCTGGTCTGGAGGGTCTGAGGGTCTGAGGGTCTGAGGAGCCTGGTCTGGAGGGTCTGAGGGTCTGAGGGTCTGAGGAGCCTGGTCTGAGGGTCTGAGGAGCCTGGTCTGGAGGGTCTGGGGGTCTGAGGAGCCTGGTCTGGAGGGTCTGGGGGTCTGAGGAGCCTGGTCTGAGGGTCTGAGGGTCTGAGGAGCCTGGTCTGAGGGTCTGAGGGTCTGAGGGGCCTGGTCTGAGGGTCTGAGGAGCCTGGTCTGGAGGGTCTGAGGGTCTGAGGGTCTGAGGAGCCTGGTCTGAGGGTCTGAGGAGGCTGAAGAGACAGGCTGCGACCCAAATGACACACTGTTCCTTAAATAAAATACAATGATATTTGTCACATGCTTCGTAAAACAACAGCTGCAGACGAACAGTGAAATGCTTCCTTACAGCTCTTTTAACCAGCAAAGCAGAGTTAAAGATAAAGATAGAAAAATCCTAATATAAATAGTGACAGGAGGAATACTAGCCTTTAGCTCAGTGCGGATGTTGCCTGTAATCCATGACTTATATATAATAATATATAATAATATATAATAATAATAATATAATAATAATAATAATATAATATATGCCATTTAGCAGACGCTTTTATCCAAAGCGACTTACAGTCATGTGTGCATACATTCTACGTATGGGTGGTCCCGGGAATCGAACCCACTACCCTGGCGTTACAAGCGCCATGCTCTACCAACTGAGCTACAGAAGGACCAAGGACTTCTGGTTAGGACATGTACGTACGGTCACTGTGGGGACGACGTCATCGTTGCACTTATTAATGAAGCCGGTGACTGACGTGGATAAACTCCTCAATGTTATCGAATGAATCCCGGGACGTATTCCAATCTGTCCTAGAAAAACAGTCCTGTTTTCGCTTGTAAGCAGGAAGCAGGAGGATAGAGTTACGGTCTGATTTGTCCAAAGGGAGGGCGATGGATGGCTTTGTCCGCATTTCTGTGTGTGGGACTAAAGATGAGCACGAGTTTTGTTTCCCTCGAGTTGCACAGGTGACATGCTGGTAAAAAAACGGATTTCAGTTTCCCTGCTTTAAAATCACTGGCCAAGAAAAAGGCTGCCTCTGAATAGTCTTGGTTACTTATGACCCTGTTCAGCTCTTTGCGTGCCGGTCTTAGTGCCAAGCATCGATTTGTGGCAGTAAATAGACAGCTATGAAAAATACTATCTTGGTAAATAGTGTGGGTTTACAGTTTATCATGAGGTATACTAACTCAGGCCGGCAGAAACGCCAGACTTCCTTCATAACATTAGAGATGAGCACAACGCTACTGGTTCACAAAGAGACACACCCCCTCCTTCCCTTCGTCTTAGCAGAGTCTGCCTTCCGGGGCTGTGGTCAAAGTAGTGCAGTATATAGGGATTAAAGGTGTCATTTGGGATACCCACGGGGAGGGACACTGTGGAGGTAGAGGAAGGTAGGGAGACAATAGGAGATTTATTGTCCAGGGAGAGTTACCGTGGAATCTACTTCCTGTCTCAGGGACACTGTGGAGGTAGAGGAGTGTAGGGAGACAATAGATTTATTGTCCAGAGAGAGTTACCGTGGAATCTACTTCCTGTCTCAGGGACACTGTGGAGGTAGAGGAGGGGAGGGAGACAATAGGAGATTTATTGTCCAGGGAGAGTTACCGTGGAATCTACTTCCTGTCTCAGGGACACTGTGGAGGTAGAGGAGGGTAGGGAGACAATAGGAGATTTATTGTCCAGGGAGAGTTACCGTAGAATCTACTTCCTGCCACTATTCTCTAGTCATGTGTAGTGGTCTTTACTGGCTGCTGCCTGCCTGTCTGCACACACACACACACACCACATGCACGAACACACACCCCTCTGTCCCTCCCCGGATCACTAACTCATCAGTATGCCAGTCACAGAGCCAGGCCTGTAGGCCCGTGTCAGACCGGGGACTGGAGTTGTGCCCATTTGCCCAGACGCCTCACTGCCTCCCAGGCTGCTCACCCACTCCAAGCCCAGGCTGTGTCTCAGAGTGCAGGCCCTGGGGCTCATCTTTAATGGGACGTTACACTCTGGGAAGCAGGCCTCTCTCAGGCTGCCAGAGGACACAATATTATACTGAGTTATTATTAAAGGGGCAGTGCTCATTTTGTTCCTGATATTTCCACCCTGTGAGGATGAAATAACCCTGAAGTTGTTGAATAATGCTGTTTCAGTGTAAAGAGCTTTCCAGGAGGGATATAGTTTGTCGGCCCCCAGCATGATGTCACAATCTGATCCGATTAGTCATCTTTTAATTTGCATATGTCTCCTTCTACTTCGAAGGGGTAAGTGGGGAAGGCTCTAGAGAGAGTCTAGAGGAATTCTATCCACCAATCAGGGCTGTGTATGTAAATATATTACAATGTGTATCAACGTGCCCACATGATCAGACTGAGCAGTTCAATAGGAAAAGGAGGCTGAGGGAAATAAACGCAAAAAAAATATATATATTTGTTATTTATTTTCATGAAATAAACACAGTAGTGTATTAGACATACAGTGATGCATGAGGGCTTTAATGAGCTGGAGAGCTTAGATTTCCCTTTACCGCCCTTCTAAAGATCATCTAAACAACCAGAACATCTTTACCGCCCTTCTAAAGATCATCTAAACAACCAGAACATCTTTACCGCCCTTCTAAAAATCATCTAAACAACCAGAACATCTTTACCGCCCTTCTAAAGATCATCTAAACAACCAGAACATCTTTACCGCCCTTCTAAAGATCATCTAAACAACCAGAACATCTTTACCGCCCTTCTAAAGATCATCTAAACAACCAGAACATCTTTACCGCCCTTCTAAAGATCATCTAAACAACCAGAACATCTTTACCGCCCTTCTAAAGATCATCTAAACAACCAGAACATCTTTACCGCCCTTCTAAAGATCATCTAAACAACCAGAACATCTTTACCGCCCTTCTAAAGATCATCTAAACAACCAGAACATCTTTACCGCCCTTCTAAAGATCATCTAAACAACCAGAACATCTTTACCGCCCTTCTAAAGATCATCTAAACAACCAGAACATCTTTACCGCCCTTCTAAAGATCATCTAAACAACCAGAACATCTTTACCGCCCTTCTAAAGATCATCTAAACAACCAGAACATTTCATTTACATTTAAATGTTTACATCTGAAAGACATCATCTAAGATAGTTTAACATAGACACAACAAAATAGTAAAACCTTCCGCAGAGCATCACTAACAAGCTGTCCTCGTTAACGGTCTGTCATCACTAACAAGCTGTCCTCGTTAACGGTCTGTCATCACTAACAGTCTGGCATCACTAACAATCTGTCATCACTAACAATCTGTCATCACTAACAAGCTGTCCTCGTTAACAGTCTGTCATCACTAACAATCTGTCATCACTAACAATCTGTCATCACTAACAATCTGTCATCACTAACAAGCTGTCCTCGTTAACGGTCTGTCATCACTAACAATCTGTCCTCGCTAACAATCTGTCCTCGCTAACAATCTGTCATCACTAACAATCTGTCCTCGCTAACAATCTGTCCTCGCTAACAATCTGGCATCACTAACAATCTGTCATCACTAACAATCTGGCATCACTAACAATCTGTCATCGCTAACAATCTGTCCTCGCTAACAATCTGGCATCACTAACAATCTGTCATCACTAACAATCTGGCATCACTAACAATCTGTCATCACTAACAATCTGGCATCACTAACAATCTGTCATCACTAACAATCTGTCCTCGCTAACAATCTGTCATCACTAACAATCAGTCATCGCTAACAATCTGTCCTCGCTAACAATCTGGCATCACTAACAATCTGTCATCACTAACAATCTGGCATCACTAACAATCTGGCATCAC
>NW_026281418.1:0-1100 GCF_023373465.1 Oncorhynchus keta
CTAATGGTAACTCTAATGGTAACTCTAATGGTAACTCTAATGGTAACTCTAATGGTAACTCTAATGGTAACTCTAATGGTAACTCTAATGGTAACTCTAATGGTAACTCTAATGGTAACTCTAATGGTAACTCTAATGGTAACCTAATGTAACTCTAATGGTAACTCTAATGATAACTCTAATGGTAACTCTAATGGTAACTCTAATGGTAACTCTAATGGTAACTCTAATGGTAACTCTAATGGTAACTCTAATGGTAACTCTAATGGTAACTCTAATGGTAACTCTAATGGTAACTCTAATGGTAACTCTAATGATAACTCTAATGGTAACTCTAATGGTAACTCTAATGATAACTCTAATGGTAACTCTAATGGTAACTCTAATGGTAACTCTAATGGTAACTCTAATGGTACCTCTAATGGTAACTCTAATGATAACTCTAATGGTAACTCTAATGGTAACTCTAATGGTAACTCTAATGATAACTCTAATGGTAACTCTAATGGTAACTCTAATGGTAACTCTAATGGTAACTCTAATGGTAACTCTAATGGTAACTCTAATGGTAACTCTAATGATAACTCTAATGGTAACTCTAATGGTAACTCTAATGATAACTCTAATGATAACTCTAATGGTAACTCTAATGGTAACTCTAATGGTAACTCTAATGGTAACTCTAATGGCTCTAGTAACTCTAATGGTAACTCTAATGGTAACTCTAATGATAACTCTAATGGTAACTCTAATGAACTTATCCTCTGCAGCAGAGGTAACTCTGGGTCTTCCTTTCCTGTGGAGGTCCTCATGAGAGACAGTTAACTCTAATGAACTTATCCTCTGCAGCAGAGGTAACTCTGGGTCTTCCTGTCCTGTGGTGGTCCTGATGAAGAAGACTAGTTAACTCTAATGAACTTATCCTCTGCAGCAGAGGTAACTCTGAGTCTTCCTGTCCTGTGGTGGTCCTGATGAAAGACAGTTAACTCCTAATGAACTTATCCTCTGCAGCAGAGGTAACTCTGAGTCTTCCTGTCCTGTGGTGGTCCTGATGAAAGACAGTTAACTCTAATGAACTTATCCTCTGCAGCAGAGGTAAC
>NW_026281419.1:0-11168 GCF_023373465.1 Oncorhynchus keta
TCTATTATAATATGACAGACCAGCTAGATCCACTGTCTCTATTATAATATGACAGACCAGCTAGATCTACTGTCTCTATTATATTATGACAGACCAGCCAGATCTAGTGTCTCTATTATATTATGACAGACCAACTAAATCTACTGTCTCTATTATATTTTGACAGACCAGGTAGATCTACTGTCTCTATTATATTATGACAGACCAGCTAGATCTACTGTCTCTATTATAAAAATGACAGACCAGGTAGATATACTGTCTCTATTATATTATGACAGACCAGCTAAATCTACTGTCTCTATTTTATTATGACAGACCAGCTAGATTCACTGTCTCTATTGTATTATGACAGACCAGCTAGATCTACTGTCTCTATTATATTATAACAGACCAGCTAGATCTACTGTGTCTATTATAATATGACAGACCAGCTAGATCTACTTTCTCTTCTGTATTATGACAGACCAGGTCGATATACTGTCTCTAGTATGTTATGACAGACCAGGTCGATATACTGTCCCTATTATATTATGACAGAGCAGCTAGATCTATTCTCGCTATTATATTATGACAGACCAGCTAGATCACTCCTGTCTCTATATATTATGACAGACCAGCTAGATCTACTGTCTCTATTATAATATGACAGACGAGCTAGATCTACTGTCTCTATTATATTATGACAGACCAGCTAGATCCATTAGTCTCTATTATAATATGACATTATGACAGACCAGCTAGATACTGTCTCTATTGTATTATGACAGACCAGCTAGATCTACTATCTCTATTATAAAATGACAGACCAGCTAGATCTACTGTCTCTATTATATTTTGACAGACCAGGTAGATCACTGTCCCTATTATAATATGACAGACCAGCTAGATCTACTGTCTCTATTATATTATGACAGACCAGCTAGATCTACTGTCTCTATTATATTGTGACAGACCAGCTAGATCTGTCTCTATTATAAAATGACAGACCAGGTAGAAATACTGTCTCTATTATATTATGACAGACCAGCTAAATCTACTGTCTCTATGTCTCTATTATGGTATGACAGAGCAGCTAAATCTACTGTCTCTATTGTATTATGACAGACCAGCTAGAATACTGTCTCTATTGTATTATGACAGACCAGCTAGATCTACTGTCTCTATTATATTATAACAGACCAGCTAAATCTACTGTGTCTATTATATTATGACAGACCAGCTAGATCTACTGTCTCTTCTGTATTATGACAGACCAGGTCGATATACCGTCTCTATTATATTATGACAGACCAGGTCGATATACTGTCTCTATTATATTATGACAGACCAGCTAGATCTACAGTGTCTATTATATTATGACAGACCAGCTAGATCTACTGTCTATTATATTATGACAGACAAGCCAGATATACTGTCTATTTTATTATGACAGACCAGCCAGATCTACTGTCTCTATTGTATTATGACATACCAGCTAGATCTACTGTCTCTATTATATTATGAGAGACCAAGTAGATATACCGACTCCATTATAAAATGACAGACCAGCCAGATCTATTCTCACTATGGTATTATGACAGACCAGCGAGATCAATTGTCTCTATTATAATATGACAGACCAGCTAGATCTATTGTCTCTATTATAATATGACAGACCGGCTAGATCTACTGTCTCTATTATATTATGACAGACCAGCTAGATCTACTATCTCTATTATATTATGACAGACCAGCTAGATCTAGTGTATCTATTATATTATGACAGACCAACTAGATCTACTGTCTCTATTATATTTGACAGACCAGCTAGATCTACTGTCTCTATTATATTATGACAGACCAGCTAGATCTACTGTCTCTATTATATTATGACAGACCAGGCTAGATCTACTGTCTCTATTATATTATGACAGACCAGCTAGATCTACTGTCTCTATTATATTATGACAGACCAACTAGATCTACTGTCTCCATTATAAAATGACAGACCAGCTAGATCTACTGTCTCGCTATTATATTATGACAGACCAGCTAGATCTATTGTCTCTATTATATTATGACAGACCAGCTAGATCTACTGTCTCTATTATATTATGACAGACCAGCTAGATCTACTGTCTATTATATTATGACAGACCAGCTAGATCTAATGTCTCTATTATATTATGACAGACCAACTAAATCTACTGTCTCTATTATATTTTGACAGACCAGGTAGATCTACTGTCTCTATTATATTATGACAGACCAGCTAGATCTACTGTCTCTATTATATTTTGACAGACCAGGTAGATCTACTGTCTCTATTATATTATGACAGACCAGCTAGATCTACTGTCTCTATTATATTATGACAGACCAGCTAGATCTACTGTCCCTATTATACTATGACAGACCAGCTAGATTACTGTCTCTATTATATTATGACAGACCAGCTAAATCTATTGTCTCTATAATATATTATGACAGACCAGCTAGATCTACTGTCTCTATTGTATTATGACAGACCAGCTCGATCTACTGTCTCTATTATGTTATGACAGACCAGCTAGATATACTGTCCCTATTATATTATGACAGAGCAGGTAGATATATCTATTATATTATGACAGACCAGCTAGATCTACTATCTCTATTATATTATGACAGACCAGCTAGATCTAGTGTCTCTATTATATTATGACAGACCAGCTAGATATACTGTCTATTTTATTATGACAGACCAGCCAGATCTACTGTCTCTATTGTATTATGACATACCAGCTAGATCTACTGTCTCTATTATATTATGAGAGACCAAGTAGATATACCGACTCCATTATAAAATGACAGACCAGCTAGATCTATTCTCGCTATTGTATTATGACAGACCAGCGAGATCAATTGTCTCTATTATAATATGACAGACCAGCTAGATCTATTGTCTCTATTATAATATGACAGACCGGCTAGATCTACTGTCTCTATTATATTATGACAGACCAGCTAGATCTACTATCTCTATTATATTATGACAGACCAGCTAGATCTAGTGTCTCTATTATATTATGACAGACCAACTAAATCTACTGTCTCTATTATATTATGACAGACCAACTAGATCTACTGTCTCTAATATATTATGACAGACCAGCTAGATCTACTGTCTCTATTATATTTTGACAGACCAGGTAGATCTACTGTCCTCTATTATACTATGACAGACCAGCTATATCTACTGTCTCTATTATATTATGACAGACCAACTAGATCTACTGTGTCTATTATATTATAACAGACCAGCTAGATCTACTGTGTCTATTATATTATGACAGACCAGCTGGATCTACTGTCTCTATTATATTATGACAGACCAGCTAGATCTACTGTCCCTATTATACTATGACAGACCAGCTAGATCTAATGTCTCAAGTATAATATATTATGACAGACCACAAATCTACTGTCTCTATTATATTTTGACAGACCAGGTAGATCTACTGTCTCTAATATATTATGACAGACCAGCTAGATCTACTGTCTCTATTATATTTTGACAGACCAGGTAGATCTACTGTCCCTATTATACTATGACAGACCAGCTAGATATACTGTCTCTATTATATTATGACAGACCAGCTAAATCTACTGTCTCTATGTCTCTATTATGGTATGACAGAGTAGCTAAATCTACTGTCTCTATTGTATTATGACAGACCAGCTAGATCTACTGTCTCTATTGTATTATGACAGACCAGCTATATCTACTGTCTCTATTATATTATGACAGACCAGCTAGATCTATTGTATTATGACAGACCAGCTAGATCTACTATCTCTATTATATTATGACAGACCAGCTAGATCTAGTGTCTCTATTATATTATGACAGACCAACTAAATATACTGTCTCTATTATATTTTGACAGACCAGTTAGATCTACTGTCTCTATTATATTATGAGAGACCAGCTAGATCTACTGTCTGTATTATATTTTGACAGACCAGCTAGATCTACTGTGTCTATTATATTATGACAGACCAGAAAAAAAACCCCACCTATCCATGAACATCACCAATCTGTCATTGTACGATTTCTCTTAAATGACGATAGATAAATGGCTGGTTCTTTTTTTATTGACACCGGAGGCTCCTTGACTTTGACGTGAAGTGGAAAAATAATTTCTCTATTTTCATTTTGGACCTTTAATCCCAGATAAATGGCCATAACAAGACGCCATCTTGTTCGGGGCCAACTGCCCATTATGCCAAACCTACGCTCACCGAGTTTCGGCTTTGAAATATTTTCCGTTTTCGAGATAAGGCCCCGTCGTGAATCGTGATGTTTTGTCCAATAGCAATATGATTGCTTATGCCCTCTTGTGGGATTTTCCGGGACAGCGGAAAAATGACCAAAATCTGATTATTTTTGAAAAACGGAAACCGAATGTCCGACAAAGTTCATTTGATGACTTCCCGGTAGGTCTGGCCCTGCCGCTGGGCCCGACGCCGTCCGGGAATTTTACAAACGATTTCGGACGTCTAGTAAGGGACCGTACATTTGCAATATGGACTTTCTCACTAACCATACAGCAACTGCCGAAATTTTCCTTAAGGTATGTAATATAGACAGTAGATCTAGCTGGTCTGTCATTTTATAATAGAGACATAGAGACAGTAGATTTAGCTGGTCTTTCATAACATAATAGAGACATAGAGACAGTAGATTTAGCTGGTCTGTCATAATATAATAGAGACAGTATATCTACCTGGTCTGTCATAATATAATAGAGACAGTAGATCTAGCTGGTCTGTCATAATATAATAGAGACAGTAGATCGAGCTGGTCTGTCAAAATATAATACAGACAGTAGATCTAGCTGGTCTGTCATAATATAATAGAGACAGTATATTTAGTTGGTCTGTCATAATATAATAGAGACACTAGATCTAGCTGGTCTGTCATAATATAATAGAGACAGTAGATCTACCTGGTCTGTCAAAATATAATAGAGACAGTAGATCTACCTGGTCTGTCATAATATAATAGAGACAGTATATTTAGTTGGTCTGTCATAATATAATAGAGACACTAGATCTAGCCGGTCTGTCATAATATAATATAGATAGTAGATCTAGCTGGTCTGTCATAATATAATAGAGACAGTAGATCTAGCTGGTCTGTCATAATACAATAGAGACAGTAGATCTAGCTGGTCTGTCATATTATAATAGAGACAGTAGATCTAGCTGGTCTGTCATAATATAATAGAAAGTAGATCTAGCTGGTCTGTCATAATATAATAGACAGTAGATCTAGCTGGTCTGTCATAATATAATAGAGACAGTAGATCTAGCTGGTCTGTCATAATACAATAGAGACAGTAGATCTAGCTGGTCTGTCATAATATAATAGAGACAGTAGATCTAGCTGGTCAGTCATAATACAATAGAGACAGTAGATGTAGCTGGTCTGTCATTTTATAATGGAGACAGTATATCTACCTGGTCTGTCATAATATAATAGAAACAGTAGATCTAGTTGGTCTGTCATAATGTAATAGACAGTAGATCTAGCTGGTCTGTCATAATATAATAGACAAAGTAGATCTAGCTGGTCTGTCATAATACAATAGAGACAGTAGATCTACCTGGTCTGTCATAATACAATAGAGACAGTAGATCTAGCTGGCCTGTCATAATATAATCGACAGTAGATCTAGCTGGTCTGTCAAAATATAATATAGACAGTAGATCTAGCTGGTCTGTCATTTTATAATAGAGACATAGAGACAGTAGATTTAGCTGGTCTGTCATAACATAACAGAGACATAGAGACAGTAGATTTAGCTGGTCTGTCATAATATAATAGAGACAGTATATCTACCTGGTCTGTCATAGTATAATAGAGACAGTAGATGTAGTTGGTCTGTCTTAATATAATAGAGACACTAGATCTAGCTGGTCTGTCATAATATAATAGAGATAGTAGATCTAGCTGGTCTGTCATAATACAATAGAAACAGTAGATCTAGCTGGTCTGTCATAATGTCATATTATAATGGAGACAATAGATCTAGCTGGTCTGTCATAATATAATAGAGACAGTAGATCTAGCTGGTCTGTCATATTATAATAGAGACAGTAGATATAGCTGGTCTGTCATATTATAATACAGACAATTGATCTTGCTGGTCTGTCATAATACAATAGCAAGAATAGATCTAGCTGGTCTGTCATTTTATAATGGAGTCTGTATATCTACCCGGTCTCTCATAATATAATAGAGACAGTAGATCTAGCTGGTCTGTCATAATATAATAGAGACAGTAGATCTAGCAGGTCTGTCATATTATAATAGAGACAGTATATCGACCTGGTCTGTCATAATATAATAGAGACAGTAGATCTAGCTGGTCTGTCATAATATAATAGAAACAGTAGATTTAGCTGCTCTGTCATACCATAATAGAGACATAGAGACAGTAGATTTAGCTGGTCTGTCATAATATAATAGAGACAGTATATCTACCTGGTCTGTCATTTTATAATAGAGACAGTAGATCTAGCTGGTCTGTCATAATATAATAGAGACAGTAGATCTAGCTGGTCTGTCATAATACAATAGAGACAGTAGATCTAGCTGGTCTGTCATAATAAAATAGACAGTAGATCTAGCTGGTCTTTCATAATATAATAGACAGTAGATCTAGCTGGTCTGTCATAATATAATAGACACAGTAGATCTAGCTGGTCTGTCATAATATAATAGAGACAGTAGATCTAGCTGGTCTGTTATAATATAATAGAGACAGTAGATCTAGCTGGTCTGTCATAATACAATAGAGACAGTAGATCTAGCTGGTCTGTCATAATACACTAGAGACAGTAGATTTAGCTACTCTGTCATACCATAATAGAGACATAGAGACAGTAGATTTAGCTGGTCTGTCATAATATAATATAGACAGTATATCTACCTGGTCTGTCATTTTATAATAGAGACAGTAGATCTAGCTGGTCTGTCATAATATAATAGAGATAGTAGATCTAGCTGGTCTGTCATACAATAGAAACAGTAGATCTAGCTGGTCTGTCATAATGTCATATTATAATGGAGACAATAGATCTAGCTGGTCTGTCATAATATAATAGAGACAGTAGATCTAGCTGGTCTGTCATATTATAATACAGACAATTGATCTTGCTGGTCTGTCATAATACAATAGCAAGAATAGATCTAGCTGGTCTGTCATAATATAATAGAGACAGTAGATCTAGCTGCTCTGTCATAGTATAATAGGGACAGTAGATCTACTCGGTCTGTCATAATATAATAGAGACAGTAGATCTAGCTGGTCTGTCATAATATAATAGACAGTAGATCTAGCAGGTCTGTCATATTATAATAGAGACAGTATATCGACCTGGTCTGTCATAATATAATAGAGACAGTAGATCTAGCTGGTCTGTCATAATATAATAGAAACAGTAGATTTAGCTGCTCTGTCATACCATAATAGAGACATAGAGACAGTAGATTTAGCTGGTCTGTCATAATATAATAGAGACAGTATATCTACACTGGTCTGTCATTTTATAATAGAGACAGTAGATCTAGCTGGTCTGTCATAATATAATAGAGACAGTAGATCTAGCTGGTCTGTCATAATACAATAGAGACAGTAGATCTAGCTGGTCTGTCATAAATACAATAGAGACAGTAGATTTAGCTGCTCTGTCATACCATAATAGAGACATAGAGACAGTAGATTTAGCTGGTCTGTCATAATATAATAGAGACAGTATATCTACCTGGTCTGTCATTTTATAATAGAGACAGTAGATCTAGCTGGTCTGTCATAATATAATAGAGACAGTAGATCTAGCTGGTCTGTCATAGTATAATAGGGACAGTAGATCTACCTGGTCTGTCAAAATATAATAGAGACAGTAGATCTAGCTGGTCTGTCATAATATAATAGAGACAGTAGATCTACCTGGTCTGTCAAAATATAATAGAGACAGTAGATTTAGTTGGTCTGTCATAATATAATTGAGACACTAGATCTAGCTGGTCTGTCATAATATAATAGAGACAGTAGATCTAGCCGGTCTGTCATATTATAATAGAGACAATAGATCTAGCTGGTCTGTCATATTATAATAGAGACAATTGATCTAGCTGGTCTGTCACAATACAATAGCGAGAATAGATCTAGCTGGTCTGTCATTTTATAATGGAGTCGGTATATCTACTTGGTCTCTCATAATATAATAGAGACAGTAGATCTAGCTGGTCTGTCATAATACAATAGAGACAGTAGATCTAGCTGGTCTGTCATAATAAAATAGACAGTGTATCTAGCTGGTCTGTCATAATATAATAGACAGTGGATCTAGCTGGTCTGTCATAATATAATAGACACTGTAGATCTAGCTGGCCTGTCATAATATAATAGAGACAGTATATCGACCTGGTCTGTCATAATATAATAGAGACGGTATATCGACCTGGTCTGTCATAATACAGAAGAGACAGTAGATCTAGCTGGTCTGTCATAATATAATAGACACAGTAGATCTAGCTGGTCTGTCATAATACAATAGAGACAGTAGATCTAGCTGGTCTGTCATAATACAATAGAGACAGTAGATTTAGCTGCTCTGTCATACCATAATAGAGACATAGAGACAGTAGATCTAGCTGGTCTGTTATAATATAATAGAGACAGTATATCTACCTGGTCTGCCATTTTATAATAGTGACTATTCTACTGATGTCATAAGGTGAATGCACCAATTTGTAAGTCGCTCTGGATAAGAGCGTCTGCCAAATGACTTAAATGTAAATGTAATGTAAATGAGACAGTAGATCTAGCTGGTCTGTCATATTATAACAGAGACAGTAGATCTAGCTGGTCTGTCATAATATAATAGAGACAGTAGATCTAGCTGGTCTGTCATAGTATAATAGGGACAGTAGATCTGCCTGGTCTGTCAAAATATAATAAGGGCAGTAGATCTAGCTGGTCTGTCATAATATAATAGAGATAGTAGATCGCAGCTGGTCTGTCATAATACAATAGAGACAGTAGATCTAGCTGGTCTGTCATAATGTCATATTATAATAGAGACAATAGATCTAGCTGGTCTGTCATAATATAATAGAGACAATTGATCTAGCTGTCTGTCATAAATACAATAGCGAGAATAGATCTGGCTGGTCTGTCATTTTATAATGGAGTCGGTATATCTACCTGGTCTCATAATATAATAGAGACAGTATATCTACCTGGTCTGTCATTTTATAATAGAGACAGTAGATCTAGCTGGTCTGTCATAATATAATAGAGACAGTAGATCTAGCTGATCTGTCATAGTATAATAGGGACAGTAGATCTACCTGGTCTGTCAAAATATAATAGAGACAGTAGATCTACCTGGTCTGTCAAAATATAATAGAGACAGTAGATTTAGTTGGTCTGTCATAATATAATTGAGACACTAGATCTAGCTGGTCTGTTAATATAACAGAGATAGTAGATCTAGCTGGTCTGTCATAATATAATAGAGACAGTAGATCTAGCCGGTCTGTCATATTATAATAGAGACAATAGATCTAGCTGGTCTGTCCATATTATAATAGAGACAATTGATCTAGCTGGTCTGTCCTGGCTATTAGCGAGAATAGATCTAGCTGGTCTGTCATTTTATAATGGAGTCGGTATATCTACTTGGTCTCTCATAATATATTAGAGACAGTAGATCTAGCTGGTCTGTCATAATACAATAGAGACAGTAGATCTAGCTGGTCTGTCATAATAACATAGACAGTGTATTCTAGCTGGTCTGTCATAATATAATAGACAGTAGATCTAGCTGGTCTCATAATATAATAGACACTGTAGATCTGGCTGGTCTGTCATAATATAATAGAGACAGTATATCGGCCTGGTCTGTCATAATATAATAGAGACGGTATATCGACCTGGTCTGTCATAATACAGAAGAGACAGTAGATCTAGCTGGTCTGTCATAATATAATAGACACAGTAGATCTAGCTGGTCTGTCATAATACAATAGAGACAGTAGATCTAGCTGGTCTGTCATAATATAATAGAGACAGTAGATGTAGTTGATCTGTCTTAATATAATAGAGACACTAGATCTAGCTGGTCTGTCATAATATAATAGAGATAGTAGATCTAGCTGGTCTGTCATAATACAATAGAAACAGTAGATCTAGCTGGTCTGTCATAATGTCATATTATAATGGAGACAATAGATCTAGCTGGTCTGTCATAATATAATAGAGACAGTAGATCTAGCTGGTCTGTCATATTATAATACAGACAATTGATCTTGCTGGTCTGTCATAATACAATAGCAAGAATAGATCTAGCTGGTCTGTCATAATATAATAGAGACAGTAGATCTAGCTGCTCTGTCATAGTATAATAGGGACAGTAGATCTACCTGGTCTGTCATAATATAATAGAGACAGTAGATCTAGCTGGTCTGTCATAATATAATAGAGACAGTAGATCTAGCAGGTCTGTCATATTATAATAGAGACAGTATATCGACCTGGTCTGTCATAATATAATAGAGACAGTAGATCTAGCTGGTCTGTCATAATATAATAGAAACAGTAGATTTAGCTGCTCTGTCATACCATAATAGAGACATAGAGACAGTAGATTTAGCTGGTCTGTCATAATATAATAGAGACAGTATATCTACCTGGTCTGTCATTTTATAATAGAGACAGTAGATCTAGCTGGTCTGTCATAATATAATAGAGACAGTAGATCTAGCTGGTCTGTCATAGTATAATAGGGACAGTAGATCTACCTGGTCTGTCAAAATATAATAGAGACAGTAGATCTAGCTGGTCTGTCATAATATAATAGAGACAGTAGATCTACCTGGTCTGTCAAAATATAATAGAGACAGTAGATTTAGTTGGTCTGTCATAATATAATTGAGACACTAGATCTAGCTGGTCTGTCATAATATAATAGAGATAGTAGATCTAGCTGGTCTGTCATAATATAATAGAGACAGTAGATCAGCTAGATCTCTGTCTCTATTATATTATGACAGACCAACTAGATCTACTGTCTCTATGTCTCCTATTGTACTATGACAGACCAGCTAGATCTACTGTCTCTATTCTATTATG
>NW_026281420.1:0-6215 GCF_023373465.1 Oncorhynchus keta
CTCTGATCTGGAGGACTCACTAAACAGAGAACATCCCTGGTCATCCCTACTGCCTCTGATCTGGAGGACTCACTAAACAGAGAACATCCCTGGTCATCCCTACTGCCTCTGATCTGGCGGACTCACTAAACAGAGAACATCCCTGGTCATCCTGACTGTCTCTGATCTGGAGGACTCACTAAACAGAGAACATCCCTGGTCATCACCCTCTGATCTGGAGGACTCACTAAACAGAGAGAACATCTGGTCATCCTGACTGTCTCTGATCTGGCGGACTCACTAAGGCAGAAAGTGCATCCTAGGTCATCCCTACTGTCTCTGATCTGGCGGACTCACTAAACAGAGAACATCCCTGGCCATCCCGACTGTCTCTGATCTGGAGGACTCACTAAACCAGAGAACATCCCTGGTCATCCCTACTGTCTCTGATCTGGCGGTTTCACAAAACAGAACATCCTGGTCATCCCTACTCCCTCTGATCTGGAGGACTCGCTAAACAGAGAACATCCCTGGTCATCCCTACTGCCTCTAATCTGAGGACTCACTAAACAGAGAACATCCCTGGTCCCTACTGCCTCTGATCTGGAGGACTCACTAAACAGAGAACATCCCTGGTCATCCCTACTGTCTCTGATCTGGCGGACTCACTAAACAGAGAACATCCCTGGTCATCCCTACTGTCTCTGATCTGGCCAGCGTCCCGGACTCCGTCTCTTCACTGTTGACGCTGAAACGGGTGTTTTGAGGGTACTATTTAATGAAGCTGCCAGTTGAGGACTTGTGAGGTGTCTGTTTCTCAAACTAGACATTCTAATGTACTTGTCCTCTTGCTCAGTTGTGCACCGGGCGTCCCAATCCTCTTTCTATTCTGGTTAGGGCCAGTTTGCGCTGTTCTGTGAAGGGAGTAGTACACAGCGTTGTACGAGGTCTTCAGTTCCTTGGCAATTTC
The DNA here is from genome assembly GCF_023373465.1 of Oncorhynchus keta. NCBI lineage: Eukaryota > Metazoa > Chordata > Actinopteri > Salmoniformes > Salmonidae > Oncorhynchus > Oncorhynchus keta. The sequence continues at coordinate 950 of NW_026281420.1, forward strand.
TCGCATGGAAAAGCCTTAATTTCTCAGAACAAGAATAGACTGATGGGTTTCAGAAGAAAGTTCTTTGTTTCTTGCCATTTTGAGCCTGTAATCGAACCCACAACTGCTGATGCTCCAGATACTCAACTAGTCTAAGAAGACCAGTTGTATTGCTTCTTTATTTAAATAGCACAAGAGTTTTCAGCTGTTCTAACATAATTGCAAAATGGTTTTCTAATGATCAATTAGCTTTTTAAAATGATAAACTTGGATTAGCTGACACAACGTGCCATTGGAACACAGGAGTGATGGTTGCTGATAATGGGCCTCTGTACGCCTATGTAGATATTCCATAAAAATCTGCTGTTTCCAGCTACAATAGTCATTTACAACATTAACACTGTCTACACTGTATTTCAGTTTTGTTTTTAAGTGTTTTTTCTTTCAAAAACAAGGAAACTTCTAAGTGACCCCAAACTTCTGAACGGTAGTGTATACATGTACAGTATATATTTACGTAATACTTTTCAGACCCAGTAAACCCTGCGACACCCTCGGAGAGTCACTGTTATCTAAACAGTGTGGAGTGTATTAATAGAGTAGAACTAAAAGCTAGCTATCAGTATCTACATACGAACCTATTCTACATAGTGGTATTTCCGGTGTGATCCCCAGCAGTCCCCGTAGCCGATCATTCTCCTCCTGGTACTCCACTACCGTTTTCTCAACTGCCCCGAAAATCTCTACAGCAGCCGCCCCAACCTTCAACAGAGACCCAGTTTTTGCACACGGAGTCGAACATTGCACTCCAAAACAACATATTCAGATTATTAGGCTCCTGAGACGCCCTGAGGAGGGCGTCTCACTTTTATGTTATGTTTATATTTTTGTTCACTATACTAATGTCAGAGTGTCCAGCTGGTGAACAGTGTCCGAGTGTCCAGCTGGTGAACAGTTGAACAAGTGTCTAGCAGGTGAACAGTGTGTCCAGCTGGTGAACAGTGTCCAGTGCTCAGCAGGTGAACAGTGTCAGAGTGTCTAGCTGGTGAACAGTGTCCGAGTGAGCTGGTGAACAGTGTCAGAGTGTCAGCTGGTGAACAGTGTGTCAGTTGAACAGTGTCCGAGTGTGTACAGCTGGTGAACAGCTGGTGGTGAACAGTGTCCGAGTGTCCAGCTGGTGAACAGTGTCAGAGTGTCAGAGTGTCCAGCAGGTGAACAGTGTCAGTGTCTAGCAGGTGAACAGTGTCCGAGTGTCAGCTGGTGAACAGTGTCCGAGTGAGCTGGTGAACAGTGTCCTAGCTGGTGAACAGTGTCAGAACAGTGTCCGAGTGTCAGCTGGTGAACAACAGTGTCAGAGTGTCCAGCTGGTGAACAGTGTCAGAGTGTCCAGCTGGTGAACAGTGTCCGAGTGTCCAGCTGGTGAACAGTATCCGAGTGTCCAGCTGGTGAACAGTGTCGAGTGTCCAGCTGGTGAACAGTGTCCAGTGTCCAGCTGGTGAACAGTGTCAGAGTGTCCAGCTGGTGAACAGAGTGTCCAGCTGGTGAACAGTGTCCGAGTGTCCAGCTGGTGAACAACAGTGTCCAGCTGGTGAACAGTGTCCGAAAGTGTCCAGCTGGTGAACAGTGTCCAGCTGGTGAACACGAAAGCGTCCAGCTGGTGAACAGTGTCCAGCTGAGTGTTGGTGAACAGTGTCCAGCTGGTGAACAGTGTCCAGCTGGTGAACAGTGCGTCCAGCTGGTTTTTTCCACAAATCAGGGAATAACTGCACCTTTGCAGCATATATTATTGATTGCAAACAAATACATTTGACACAACATCACCCTGCGATAAAGATTTACTGTTGCTGCAGCACAGATGTTTAGAAATGTAACTTTTGAACCAACACATCCTTAGGAAACTATGACTTTGTTGATTGAAGTGTTTGTGGCTATGTAACTTGCCTTATAATGTTGTATGTTACTTCTTCATCTTTATTCCATGTATTTGTCTCGCCACTTTTAGGGATTGATAAAGTTGGTATGATATATAATTGAATTTTACACACTGAGGTCACTAAGTCTATCTATTATAAACGTTATGCATTGATACAGTACATGAACATCATTGGAATCTACTGTATATGTCAATGAGACTTGATATGTTTACTTTAGTGTTTGATCTGTCCCCTCTGCTCCCTACGCCCTCTGGTGTCCATCTGGTCCATCTGGTGTCCATCTGGTGCCGTCCTAACATTCTTCCCCTGTATACTCTCTCTCTGTCTCTCTCTCTGTCTCTCTCAATTCAATTCAATTCAATTCAAGGGCTTTATTGGCATGGGAAACATGTGTTAACATTGCCAAAGCAAGTGAGGTAGACAACATACAAAGTGAATATCTGTCTGTCTGTCTCTCTCTCTCTCTCTCTCTCTGTCTCTCTCTCTCAACAAAATCTATTGTAGTTATTAATCATTCAAAACAATTTTTTCTGCCTCTACATTTTGTCTTCCTTAAGAAATTAGCAGAGGATGGTTTCGATCCATCGACCTCTGGGTTATGGGCCCAGCACGCTCCCGCTGCGCCACTCTGCTATACAGACGAACGCGACATGTGCAGTTTGAACTACTCAGGAAATGACGTTGCAGACTAACTCTATGCTGCCCCCTTTCATTGGGTAACTCCGGACGAAGGCCGACCGGGGTACTGCAGGCTGTCATTAGCACTACAGAACAAAATATAAAGCAAACATGCAGCATGAATTTCTAAGATTATACTAAAATACAGTTCATATAAAGAAATCAGTCAATTGAAATAATTAATTAGGTCCTAATCTGTAAGTTTTCTTGACTGGGAATACAACTAATAAATGCGATCACAGCTATCTTAAAAGAAAACATAAAAATATCAAATGTAACCTTTATTTAACTAGGCAAGTCAGTTAAGAACAAATTCTTATTTACAATGACGGCCTACCCCAACCAAACCCGGATGACGTTGGGCCAATTGTGCGACCGTCCTATGGGTTGCAGCCTGGATTTGAACCAGGTACTTGCACTGAGATGCAGTGCCTTACACCACCGTGTCACTCAGGAGGCCCAAAGGGTAGGGGCGTGGATCAGAAAACCATTCAGTACCTGGTGTGACCACCATTTGATTCCATGTGTGTTATTTCCTAGTTTTGACATCTTCACTATTATTCTACAATGTAGAAAATAGTAAAAATAAAGAAAAACCCTGGAATGTGTAGGTTTGTCCAAGCTTTTGACTGGTACTGATACCTGTATGCACTTGTGATAAAACATAATCTTTTTTATAAACTATTGATCCTTTGTGGCTAAATTATGCTCTCCGGTGAATTTTGAACATTGACAGTGGGCTCCTGTGGTTGGATAAAAAACTATAATAATATATTTAAAAAATATAATTTTTTTTTTTTTCATCTTGGCGTCAAGCTCAAACAAATGACCAGTCATGTATTTAATACGCAGTTTTGTATTGTAATTTTGTGGTAATCAGTTACCCCGTGGGCCACCTACCTCCTCTCCTCCCCCATCTGATGATGAGCAGAGCACAGCAGCAGCCTGTCTACAACCAGAGAACCACAGTATGAGTCATAAAACCCATCAAATCTAGCGGTCAAACAAATGGTTCCCAACGTTTTCCACCATTCATTTCCCCACAGGGTGATTTTAGAAACACTTCAAATGCGGGCTGTGTTTTGTTTGACTTACCTGGCATGATGTTTTGTGTAGACTTACCCTGGCATGATGTTTTGTGTAGGCTTACCCTGGCATGATGTTTGTGTAGACTTACCCTGGCATGATGTTTGTAGTTTACCTGGCACCAGCGCAATGTACGTGCCAGCCCAACACCCTGGCATGATGTTTTGTGTAGGCTCACCCTGGCATGATGTTTTGTGTAGGCTCACCCTGGCATGATGTTTTGTGTAGGCTCACCCGGGCATGATGTTTTGTGTAAACACCTGGCATGATGTTTATTGAAACACCCTGGCATGATGTTTTGTGTAGGCTCACCCTGGTATGATGTTTTGTGAAACACCTGGCATGATGTTTTGTGTAGGCTCACCCTGGCATGATGTTTTGTGTAGGCTTACCCTGGCATGATGTTTTGTGTAGGCTTACCCTGGCATGATGTTTTGTGTAGGCTCACCCTGGCATGATGTTTTGTGTAGGCTTACCCTGGCATGATGTTTTGTGTAGGCTCACCCTGGCATGATGTTTTGTGTAGGTTCACCCTAGCATGATGTTCCTTTGTGTGTAGGCTCACCCTGGCATGATGTTTTGTGTAGGCTCACCCTGGCATGATGTTTTGTGTAGGCTTACCCTGGCATGATGTTTTGTGTAGGCTTACCCTGGCATGATGTTTTGTGTAGGCTCACCCTGGCATGATGTTTTGTGTAGGCTTACCCTGGCATGATGTTTTGTGTAGGCTTACCCTGGCATGATGTTTTGTGTAGGCTTACCCTGGCATGATGTTTTGTGTAGGCTTACCCTGGCATGATGTTTTGTGTAGGCTCACCCTGGCATGATGTTTTGTGTAGGCTCACCCTGGCATGATGTTTTGTGTAGGCTTACCCTGGCATGATGTTTTGTGTAGGCTTACCCTGGCATGATGTTTTGTGTAGGCTTACCCTGGCATGATGTTTTGTGTAGGCTTACTCTGGCATGATGTTTTGTGTAGGCTCACCCTGGCATGATGTTTTGTGTAGGCTTACCCTGGCATGATGTTTTGTGTAGGCTTACCCTGGCATGATGTTTTGTGTAGGCTTACCCTGGCATGATGTTTTGTGTAGGCTTACCCTGGCATGATGTTTTGTGTAGGCTCACCCTGGCATGATGTTTTGTGTAGGCTTACCCTGGCATGATGTTTTGTGTAGGCTTACCCTGGCATGATGTTTTGTGTAGGCTTACCCTGGCATGATGTTTTGTGTAGGCTCACCCTGGCATGATGTTTTGTGTAGGCTTACCCTGGCATGATGTTTTGTGTAGGCTTACCCTGGCATGATGTTTTGTGTAGGCTTACCCTGGCATGATGTTTTGTGTAGGCTCACCCTGGCATGATGTTTTGTGTAGGCTTACCCTGGCATGATGTTTTGTGTAGGCTTACCCTGGCATGATGTTTTGTGTAGGCTTACCCTGGCATGATGTTTTGTGTAGGCTTACCCTGGCATGATGTTTTGTGTAGGCTTACCCTGGCATGATGTTTTGTGTAGGCTTACCCTGGCATGATGTTTTGTGTAGGCTTACCCTGGCATGATGTTTTGTGTAGGCTTACCCTGGCATGATGTTTT
>NW_026281421.1:0-764 GCF_023373465.1 Oncorhynchus keta
CCTGTCTCCTCCTCAGTCTGTCAGTGAGTAAGATCTCTCTCTCCTATCTCTCTCTCTCTCCCTCCTCCCCTGTCTCCTCCTCAGTCTGTCAGTGAGTAAGATCTCTCTCTCTCCTACCTCTCTCTCTCTCCCTCCTCCCCTGTCTCCTCCTCAGGCTGTCAGGATTTGGCCAGGGTTGTTCCGGTTTTCTTGGTCACTAGATGCCCCCATTGTGCCTTTTGACCTTTTGTTTTCCCTTGATCCCCATTATTATTTGCACCTGTGCCTCGTTTCCCTGATTGTATTTAAACCCTTTGTTTTCCTCAGTCCTTTGCTCTGTGTTTGTATGTTAGCACCCAGCCCTAGTACTCTGAGAACGCTTGTTGATCCCGGTGGACTCTCTTGTGGAATTCTGTTTTTTTGTTCTTGTTTGTTTGTTCTTGAGTATCTTTTGAGGCTTTTTGTGCTTTACCTTCCACCTTGTGGATTTACCTTTTGTCTTGGAGGATTACTTTTGTTCTTGTGGAATTCCTTTTGAGGTTGTGGAGTTACATGTTTTTCCTGAAGAACTTCACTTTTTACTTCATTAAATACACCGCCTCAAGTACTGCTGTCTGCCTCATCTTCTGTGTTCTGCCGTACTATTCGTGGCTCAGTTGGTTAAGTGACTGTTTTCACCCGAGACCCGGTTCAGAATCGGGTCCTGACACAGGCTGTCAGTGAAGTAAGATCTCTCTCCCTTCCCTGTCTCCTCCTCAGTCTGTCAGTGAGTAAGAACTATCTCT
>NW_026281422.1:0-3681 GCF_023373465.1 Oncorhynchus keta
GTGCAGGTTGTACCGTAATAAGTCCGAAGGTGGCATCATCTAGCAGGTTCTCAAAGGACTGGGACAGAGCTCTGCTGTGGGGGCTGACCTGGAGGAGGGAGGCATCTGTGGTAGACCTAATAGGGAGTACAGAAAGAGAGAGAGAGAAAGAGAAATTAGAATAAGTGAGATATGACAGAGAACAGAGGAGAGAGTTCAAGCCTCAGAGTGTCTGTGTCATGGACTGATCATGAGACGATTTTGGAAGAGAAGCTCCAAGAGTCGGTGGTTTCAGGGCCGCAACTTTGGTTTTAGAAGTAGTGCGGGGGGGGACATAATTATTATTATTTTTCCAGTCGGATAAACACTCCAAACAGCCAACCCGACCACTCGGAGGTGTCCGCACGGTCCTAAAGCCCACAGCTTCTATCTTTTTTTTTGTATCACATTCCAATCATAAAATCCCACGGCCCCCAGTGAAAGTTGGGTCTCTGGTCTCAGGGAACAAGCTTGTCTGGAAGAGACGCTCAGAGAGTCTCTGGTCTCAGGGAACAAGCTTGTCTGGAAGAGACGCTCAGAGAGTCTCTGGTCTCAGGGAACAAGCTTGTCTGGAAGAGACGCTCAGAGAGTCTCTGGTCTCAGGGAACAAGCTTGTCTGGAAGAGACGCTCAGAGAGTCTCTGGTCTCAGGGAACAAGCTTGTCTGGAAGAGACGCTCAGAGAGTCTCTGGTCTCAGGGAACAAGCTTGTCTGGAAGAGACGCTCAGAGAGTCTCTGGTCTCAGGGAACAAGCTTGTCTGGAAGAGACGCTCAGAGAGTCTCTGGTCTCAGGGAACGATTCTGCCACTACAGAAACCAGAGTCTCTGGTCAGGGAACAACCACTTAACAGTCCTGGTTCACTAAGCTTGTCTGGAAGAGACTCAGAGAGTCTCAGTAGACAAGCTTGTTGGAAGAGACGCTAGTCTCTACTCAGGAAACGATTCTGCCACTACAGCCAGTGACTGTCCTTCACTAAGCTGTACTCAGATCAGTAGACTACTTCTAGTACTAACAGCCCAACAGCCAGTGACTGGCTGATGTGTAGAGTAGACTACTTCTAGTGCTAACAGCCCCACAGCCAGTGTCTGAGTCCCAAATGGCACCCTATTCCCTTCATAGTCCACAGGGCTCTGGTCAAAAGTAGTGCACTATATAGGGAATAGGGTTATATAGGGCCCTTGTCTAAAGTAGTGCACTATATATAGGGAATAGGGTTCTATAGGGCACTTGTCTAAAGTAGTGCACTATATATAGGGAATAGGGTTCTATAGGGCTCTGGTCAAAAGTAGTGCACTATATATAGGGAATAGGGTTCTATAGGGCACTTGTCTAAAGTAGTGCACTATATATAGGGAATAGGGTTCTATAGGGCTCTGGTCAAAAGTAGTGCACTATATATAGGGAATAGGGTTCTATAGGGCCCTGGTCAAAAGTAGTGCACAATATAGAGGGTATAGGGTTCTATAGGGCCCTTGTCTAAAGTAGTGCACTATATATATGGAATAGGGTTCTATAGGGCACTTGTCTAAAGTAGTGCACTATGAATAGGGTTCTATAGGGCCCTGGTCAAAAGTAGTGCACTAAATAGGAAACAGGCTGCCATTTGGGATGTGAGGGAAGAGTCTTTTCTATGGTTAAGATGATCCCCACTAGGACCTGTTCCTCCATGAATTATTGAAGAGCTCTATTGATTTTTCATGGAAATTGAATAGGGACTAAAAATGTAACGCGTAAAAATAAACACCATGTCTGACAACAGTTGTTTCACATCGGGGAGTAGCGGAGGAAACACCGTCTGCTGCAGGAGGAAACACCGTCTGCTGCAGGAGGAAACACTAACACACTTAGTTCATCAACTATCTACTGTATAGAGCCTCTCTCCTGTATATAACCTCTCTACTGTATATAACCTCTCTACTGTATAGAGCCTCTCTACTGTATATAACCTCTCTACTGTATATAGTCTCTCTACTGTATATAGCCTCTCTCCTGTATATAACCTCTCTACTGTATATAACCTCTACTGTATATAACCTCTCTACTGTATATAGCCTCTCTACTGTATATAACCTCTCTCCTGTATATAACCTCTACTGTATATAACCTCTACTGTATATAACCTCTCCTGTATATAGTCTCTCTCCTGTATATAGTCTCTTCTCCTGTATATAACTCTCTCCTGTATATAACCCTCTACTGTATAACCTCTACTGTATATAACCCTCTACTGTATATAGCCTCTACTGTATATAGCCTCTACTGTATATAACCTCTACTCTATATAGCCCTCTACTCTATATAGCCCTCTACTCTATATAGCCCTCTACTCTTATATAGCCCCCTCTACTCTATATAGCCCCTCTACTCTATATAGCCCCTCTACTGTATATATAGCCTCTCTACCGTATATAGCCTCTCTACCGTATATAGCCTTCTCTACCGTATATAGCCCTCTACCGTATATAGCCCTCTACCGTATATAGCCCCTCTACCGTATATAGCCCCCTTCACCGTATATAGCCCCTCTACCGTATAGCCTCTACCGTATATAGCCCCCTCTACCGTATAGCCCTCTACCGTATATAGCCCCTCTACCGTATATAGCCCTCTACCGTATATAGCTCCCTAACGTATATAGCCCTCTACCGTATATAGCCCTCTACCGTATATAGCTCCCTTCTACCGTATATAGCTCCTCTACCGCATATAGCTCCCTCTACCGTATATAGCCCTCTACCGTATATAGCTCCCGTATATCTCCCGTATATAGCCCTCTACCGTATATAGCCCTCTACCGTATAGCCCTCTACCGTATATAGCCCCCTCTACCGTATATAGCCCCTCTACCGTATATAGCCCCCCTCTCTACCGTATATACTCCTCTACCGTATATAGCCCTCTACTGTATATAGCCCCCTCTACCGTATATAGCCCTCTACCGTATATAGCCCTCTACCGTATATAGCCTCTACCGTATCATCTCTACCGATATAGCTCCTCTACCGTATATAGCCCCTCTACCGTATATAGCCCTCTACCGTATATATAGCCCTCTACCGTATATAGCCCTCTACCGTATATAGCCCTCTACCGTATATAGCCCTCTACCGTATATAGCCCCCTCTACCGTATATAGCCCCTCTACCGTATATAGCTCCCTCTACCGATATATCTCTACCGTATAGCCTCTACCGTATATAGCCTCTACCGTATATAGCTCCTCTACTGTATATAGCCCTCTCTCCTGTATATAACCTCTCTACTGTATATAACCCTCTACTGTATATAACCTCTCTACTGTATATAACCCTCTACTGCATATAGTCTCTCTCCTGTATATAACCCTCTCCTGTATATAACCTCTCTACTGTATATAACCTCTCTACTGTATATAACCTCTCTACTGCATATAGCCCCTCTACTGTATATAGCCCCTCTACTGTATATAACCTCTCTACTGTATATAGCCTCTCTACTGTATATAGCCTCTCTACTGTATATAACCCTCTACTGTATATAACCTTCTACTGCTATATAGGCCCTCTACTGTATAGAGCCCTCTACTCTATAGCCCTCTACTCTATATAGCCCCTTCTACTCTATATAGCCCTCTACTCTATATAGCCCCTCTACTGTATATAGGCCTCTACCGTATGCAGCTCT
>NW_026281423.1:0-7349 GCF_023373465.1 Oncorhynchus keta
TACTGCCTTTAGTACAACCAGTTACTATACACTGCCTTTAGTCAACCAGTTACTATGCTACTGCCTTGAGTCAACCAGATACTATTACTGCTTCTTTAGTCAACCAGTTACTATTACTGCCTTTAGTCAACCAGATACTATTACTGCCTTTAGTCAACCAGCTACTATTACTGCCTTTAGTCAACCAGTATACTATTACTGCCTTTAGTCAACCAGATTACCATTACGCTTTAGTCAACCAGTTACTATTACTGCCTTTAGTCAACCAGATACTATTACTGCCTTTAGTCAACCAGTTACTATTACTGCCTTTAGATCAACCAGTTACTATTACTGCCTTTAGTCAACCAGTTACTATTACTGCCTTTAGTACAACCAGTTACTATTACTGCCTTTAGTCAACCAGTTACTATTACTGCCTTTTAGTCAACCAGCATACTATTACTGCCTTTAATCAACCAGTTACTATTACTGCCTTTAGTCAACCAGTTACTATTACTGCCTTTAGTCAACCAGTTACTATTACTGCCTTTAGTCAACCAGTTACTATTACTGCCTTTAGTCAACCAGTTACTATTACTGCCTTTAGTCAACCAGTTACTATTACTGCCTTTAGTCAACCAGTTACTATTACTGCCTTTAGTCAACCAGTTACTATTACTGCCTTTAGTCAACCAGATACTATTACTGCCTTTAGTCAACCAGTTACTATTACTGCCTTTAGTCAACCAGTTACTATTACTGCCTTTAGTCAACCAGTTACTATTACTGCCTTTAGTCAACCAGTTACTATTACTGCCTTTAGTCAACCAGTTACTATTACTGCCTTTAGTCAACCAGTTACTACTACTGCCTTTAATCAACCAGTTACTATTACTGCCTTTAGTCAACCAGTTACTATTACTGCCTTTAGTCAACCAGTTACTATTACTGCCTTTAGTCAACCAGTTACTATTACTGCCTTTAGTCAACCAGATACTATTACTGCCTTTAGTCAACCAGTTACTATTACTGCCTTTAGTCAACCAGATACTATTACTGCCTTTAGTCAACCAGTTACTATTACTGCCTTTAGTCAACCAGATACTATTACTGCCTTTAGTCAACCAGATACTATTACTGCCTTTAGTCAACCAGATACTATTACTGCCTTTAGTCAACCAGTTACTATTACTGCCTTTAGTCAACCAGTTACTATTACTGCCTTTAGTCAACCAGTTACTATTACTGCCTTTAATCAACCAGTTACTATTACTGCCTTTAGTCAACCAGATTACTATTACTGCCTTTAGTCAACCAGATACTATTACTGCCTTTAATCAACCAGATACTATTACTGCCTTTAGTCAACCAGTTACTATTACTGCCTTTAGTCAACCAGTTACTATTACTGCCTTTAGTCAACCAGTTACTATTACTGCCTTTAGTCAACCAGATACTATTACTGCCTTTAGTCAACCAGTTACTATTACTGCCTTTAGTCAACCAGATACTATTACTGCCTTTAGTCAACCAGTTACTATTACTGCCTTTAGTCAACCAGATACTATTACTGCCTTTAGTCAACCAGATACTATTACTGCCTTTAGTCAACCAGATACTATTACTGCCTTTAATCAACCAGTTACTATTACTGCCTTTAGTCAACCAGTTACTATTACTGCCTTTAGTCAACCAGTTACTATTACTGCCTTTAGTCAACCAGATACTATTACTGCCTTTAGTCAACCAGATACTATTACTGCCTTTAGTCAACCAGTTACTATTACTGCCTTTAGTCAACCAGTTACTATTACTGCCTTTAGTCAACCAGTTACTATTACTGCCTTTAGTCAACCAGTTACTATTACTGCCTTTAGTCAACCAGATACTATTACTGCCTTTAGTCAACCAGTTACTATTACTGCCTTTAGTCAACCAGATACTATTACTGCCTTTAGTCAACCAGTTACTATTACTGCCTTTAGTCAACCAGTTACTATTACTGCCTTTAGTCAACCAGTTACTATTACTGCCTTTAGTCAACCAGTTACTATTACTGCCTTTAGTCAACCAGATACTATTACTGCCTTTAATCCAACCAGATACTATTACTGCCTTAGTCAACCAGATACTATTACTGCCTTTAGTCAACCAGTTACTATTACTGCCTTTAGTCAACCAGTTACTATTACTGCCTTTAGTCAACCAGTTACTATTACTGCCTTTAGTCAACCAGTTACTATTACTGCCTTTAGTCAACCAGATACTATTACTGCCTTTAGTCAACCAGTTACTATTACTGCCTTTAGTCAACCAGTTACTATTACTGCCTTTAGTCAACCAGTTACTATTACTGCCTTTAGTCAACCAGTTACTATTACTGCCTTTAGTCAACCAGATACTATTACTGCCTTTAGTCAACCAGTTACTATTACTGCCTTTAGTCAACCAGATACTATTACTGCCTTTAATCAACCAGTTACTATTACTGCCTTTAGTCAACCAGTTACTATTACTGCCTTTAGTCAACCAGATACTATTACTGCCTTTAGTCAACCAGTTACTATTACTGCCTTTAATCAACCAGTTACTATTACTGCCTTTAGTCAACCAGTTACTATTACTGCCTTTAGTCAACCAGATACTATTACTGCCTTTAGTCAACCAGATACTATTACTGCCTTTAGTCAACCAGATACTATTACTGCCTTTAATCAACCAGTTACTATTACTGCCTTTAATCAACCAGTTACTATTACTGCCTTTAGTCAACCAGTTACTATTACTGCCTTTAGTCAACCAGTTACTATTACTGCCTTTAGTCAACCAGATACTATTACTGCCTTTAGTCAACCAGATACTATTACTGCCTTTAGTCAACCAGATACTATTACTGCCTTTAATCAACCAGTTACTATTACTGCCTTTAGTCAACCAGTTACTATTACTGCCTTTAGTCAACCAGTTACTATTACTGCCTTTAGTCAACCAGTTACTATTACTGCCTTTACTCAACATATATCATAAACAACTGTTTTACATAAACACTCTCTGTTCTGTCATCCTCTGAAACCCGTTTGTCTCTCTGTACCTGGTCAATTGGTTTCTCTCTGCAATATAATAACAATCAACGTCTCATTGTTAATCTCAATCTCTTTTCCCGAGAGAGACCTGGCCAAAATACCAGTTTTAAACACAGAGCACTGCAGTTTAACACGACAGTTTAAACCACACAGCTCTACAGTTTAAACCACACAGCACTACAGTTTAAACCACACAGCTCTACAGTTTAAACCACACAGCTCTACAGTTTAAACCACACAGCTCTACAGTTTAAACCACACAGCACTACAGTTTAAACCACACAGCACTACAGTTTAAACCACACAGCTCTACAGTTTAAACCACACAGCTCTACAGTTTAAACCACACAGCTCTACAGTTTAAACCACACAGCATCTACAGTTTAAACCACACAGCACTACAGTTTAATCCACACAGCTCTACAGTTTAAACCACACAGCTCTACAGTTTAAACCACGACTCTAGTTTAAACCACACAGCTCTACAGTTTAAACCACACAGCTCTACAGTTTAAACCACACAGCTCTACAGTTTAAACACACAGCTCTACAGTTTAACACGACAGTTTAAACCACACAGCTCTACAGTTTAAACCACACAGCTCTACAGTTTAAAACACACAGCTCTACAGTTTAAAACACACAGCTCTACAGTTTAACACGACAGTTTAAACCACACAGCTCTACAGTTTAAAACACACAGCTCTACAGTTTAACACGACAGTTTAAACCACACAGCACTACAGTTTAAAACACACAGCACTACAGTTTAAACCACACAGCACTACAGTTTAAAACACACAGCTCTACAGTTTAAACCACACAGCTCTACAGTTTAAAACACACAGCTCTACAGTTTAAACCACACAGCTCTACAGTTTAACACGACAGTTTAAACCACACAGCTCTACAGTTTAAACCACACAGCTCTACAGTTTAAACCACACAGCTCTACAGTTTAAACCACACAGCTCTACAGTTTAAACCACACAGCTCTACAGTTTAAACCACACAGCACTACAGTTTAAAACACACAGCACTACAGTTTAAACCACACAGCACTACAGTTTAAACCACACAGCACTACAGTTTAAACCACACAGCACTACAGTTTAAAACACACAGCTCTACAGTTTAAAACACACAGCACTACAGTTTAAAACACACAGCTCTACAGTTTAACACGACAGTTTAAACCACACAGCTCTACAGTTTAAACCACACAGCTCCACAGTTTAAAACACACAGCTCTACAGTTTAAAACACACAGCTCTACAGTTTAACACGACAGTTTAAACCACACAGCTCTACAGTTTAAACCACACAGCTCTACAGTTTAAAACACAGCTAGATGGTTTGGAAGAGTGTGGTGCAACTAGGGGTCAAAACATTGACACCCCCCCCCCCCCACTTTATTATCCATTTTAGTGTTTGACCAAACTTTAAATGTTGTATTTGGGTTCAGTTTCAAGCTTTGAGAATAATACTCCACAATACTTGTTGAGCACCATCATTCTATGGGGCTTGATGGGATACTGTTACTTGTTGAACATCATTCTGTGGGGCTTGATGGGATACTGTTACTTGTTGAACATCATTCTGTGGGGCTTGATGGGATACTGTTACTTGTTGAACATCATTCTGTGGGGCTTGATGGGATACTGTTACTTGTTGAACATCATTCTGTGGGGCTTTCGTTGGTGTATGCGTGATCATGAATATCAATGATATTAACTGCGTTAGGTTCTTCGTCTTCATCTAGGTTTTCGTAGATTTACCCTGACATCTTTAACACTCCCGTCTAGCGATATGTTGTAGCTCCCCTGCTCTGCTCAGGTTTCTGTGTGATAGCCTAATATAATATATCATTTTATCTGTCAAACCAATATGACACTAACCACCACAATGTGACTCCCAAGCAGCCTTGGTTTCTGAACATCATGTTTGCTTCCCACAGTATAAATTCATTCTAAACAACACGCGACTAAAGCATACAACTGACAATATGTTTGCATAGAGCAAAAATGAGGATCCTGTGAATTGGCACATAAATCACATATTATGACAGGTCTCCTGTTAGGGCATGCACTCCGTGACCGGCCATTCAATGGCGTTTTCTTTTCCGTCTATGCTCTGTCTGTGTGACATCAGTGACATCTGTGTGTGTGTGTGTGTGTGTGTGTGTGTGTGTGTGTGTGTGTGTGTGTGTGGGGGGGGGGAAATGTTCCGTATGTCTCAATCTTTCTTCAGTGATGTCATTCACACCACGAGAAACTCTGATGGTCCACTTGACCCCCACAAGCAGATCTGGCGTCCGGCTACGTAACACTAGGACCGTACTGATCAGGAGAGATCACGTTGTGTTTCTGTCACAGAACGAGTCAGGACGGTGGATCAGGCTATCAGGCCTCACAAAGTTCTATTGCTCTGAGGGGGTCACGTCGGGTCATAGGTGACACCACAGCACTCTGTATAACCCCTGTATGAACTATGACCCCTGACCCCTCGTTATAGGTGCAGGTGGACGAGAGCAAGGTGGAGGAGGTGCATCTCTATGACCCCTGACCCCTTGCTACAGGTTCAGGTGGAGGAGGTGTGTCTGCACGACCTGTATAACCTTGACCCATAACCTCTGAGACCACAGGAGGTTGGTGGCACCTTCATGTGGGGAGGATGGGCTCATGTTAATGGCTGTAGTGGAATAAGGGGAATGGTATCAAATACATCAAACACGTGGTTTCCGTGGTTTTCGTGGTTTCCATGGTTTCCATATGTTTTGATGCCATTCCGTTCGCTCCGTTTCAGACGTTATCATGAGTCCGTCCTCCCCCATCAGCAACCTCCACTGTCTGAGACCTAACCCTGACCTCTGACCCCTTTACAGGTGCAGGTGGATGAGGACAGGGTGGAGGAGGTGCGTCTGCGCTCGGTGGTGCCCACTCAAAAGATGCCCGTCACCGAGGGCGTGGTAGAGATTAAGTACAAGGAAGGCTGGGCCCAGATCTGTGATGTGGGGTGGACCCCCACAAACACTCGGGTCATCTGTGGTATGCTGGGGTTCCCCATGAGAGAAAGGTCAACAAGAACTTCTACAAGTAAGTCAGGGTCGGGGGATTCACTCATACCAGGGAATATATTCTAATATCTACATAGTAGGCTTAAATTGACGATATGGCAAATAGGGAGTGACGATGTCGTCTGCTATCACCCCTCAGTCACTTTCCATCCAGATTGTCAGACCCCAGGTGGTTTGTTGATAGACAACAACACAATGTTCACCTCTTTCACACTCACTTTACAGAGTTCAAAAGTACAATTCTTGTCTTCCATAATATGTTCAGATATACTTGAATGTGTAGTGTCAAGCGTTTGTTGTTGGCATGTCATCCCTAAGCTTATCTTGCCAATGAAATAATCATTAATAATAATAATTCAAAGTTAAATAATAATCATTAAAGTAAGTTGGCAGTGGGCTTTGTGATGAAGGAGCTGATTCTGATTCAATGAATGACGGAGCTGAGTTTGACTTTTTCTTTCTCAGAATTTCATGGAAGGTGTTGCAAGTCTTTTTACTATCATTCATTAAGTGATTTATCTTTGTTTCATAGTGTAGTTTCTTCTTTTTTATTTTATTTAGTTTAGTCACATGATTTCTCAATTTGCATTAAGTTTGCCCATCGGTTTGCCCATCGGTTTGCAGTGTCTGGTTGCTCCTCATTACACACCACAGACCAGCAGCGTCTGGTTGCTCCTCATTACACACCACAGACCAGCAGTGTCTGGTTGCTCCTCATTACTCACCACAGACCAGCAGTGTCTGGTTGCTCCTAATATATACACTATATTAGGGCCCAGCCTGACCTCTTATACACTATATTAGGCCCAGTCTGACCTCTTATACACTATATTAGGCCCAACCTGACCTCTCTTATACACTATATTAGGCCCAGCCTGACCTCTTATACACTAGATTAGGCCCAGCCTGACCTCTTATACACTACATTAGGCCCAGCCTGACCTCTTATACACTACATTAGGCCCAGCCTGACCTCTTATACACTACATTAGGCCCAGCCTGACCTCTTATACAATATATTAGGCCCAGCCTGACCTCTTATACACTAGATTAGGCCCAGCCTGACCTCTTATACACTAGATTAGGCCCAGCCTGACCTCTTATATACTATATTAGGCCCAGCCTGACCTTCTTATACACTATATTAGGCCCAGCCTGACCTCTTATACACTATATTCGGCCCAGCCTGACCTCTTATACACTATATT
>NW_026281424.1:0-5624 GCF_023373465.1 Oncorhynchus keta
GGGTGAAACTCACAGAGATCCTATTCAATTAGATTAGGTGAGATTCTACATGTTATTCTGGGTGTAGAGAACTCACAGAGATCCATGATTCTGCTAGACTGTAGGTGAGATTCTGCATGTTATTTTGGGTGAAACTCAATCTTTGAATTGAAGTGAGATTCTCATGTTATTCTGGGTGGACCTGTGACGGAAACCATGACTGCTAGACTGTAAAGGTTTAGGGTCAATTTGAATTGAAGTCAGTCAATTCGGGATGCGATTTGAATGGAATGGAAATGGAAAACGTTAAAAAAAAATATATATTTTATTTTTAAATTTATTGAGAAGTCATTGAAAATAGATGCTTTCCTTTCAATTATTGAATTGGATTGTCAGTTTACATCCTGAAAGGTTTGACTTAAACTCAAATGGACCCCAACCCAGTTGTAAGTGGTTATGAGTGACTGAAAGTCTGGTTTATCACATAGTTTAGCACAGCTCAACATTAGTAACGTTACATCATGGAACACTTCGCATCAAAGAAACAACTGTACTGTACCCCTGTATATAGCCTCCACATTGACTCTGTACCAGTACCCCCTGTATATAGCCTCCATTGACTCTGTACCAGTACCCCCTGTATATAGCCTCCACATTGACTCTGTACCGGTACCCCCCTGTATATAACCTCCACATTGACTCTGTACCGGTACCCCCTGTATATAGCCTCCACATTGACTCTGTACCGGTACCCCCTGTATATAATATAATAATAATAATAATATAATAATAATAATATAATAATATATAATAATAATAATAATAATATATGCCATTTAGCTGACGCTTTTATCCAAAGCGACTTACAGTCATGTGTGCATACATTCTACGTATGGGTGGTCCCGGGAATCGAACCCACTACCCTGGCGTTACAAGCGCCATGCTCTACCAACTGAGCTGCAGAAGGACCACAATATAGCCTCCACATTGACTCTGTACCGGTACCCCCTGTATATAACCTCCACATTGACTCTGTACTGGTACCCCCTGTATATAACCTCCACATTGACTCTGTACCGGTACCCCCTGTATATAGCCTCCACATTGACTCTGTACCGGTACCCCCTGTATATAGCCTCCACATTGACTCTGTACCGGTACCCCCTGTATATAACCTCCACATTGACTCTGTACCGGTACCCCCTGTATATAATCTCCACATTGACTCTGTACCGGTACCCCCCTGTATATAGCCTCCACATTGACTCTGTACCGGTACCCCCTGTATATAGCCTCCACATTGACTCTGTACCGGTACCCCCTGTATATAACCTCCACATTGACTCTGTACTGGTACCCCCTGTATATAGCCTCCACATTGACTCTGTACCGGTACCCCCTGTATATAGCCTCCACATTGACTCTGTACGGTACCCCCCTGTATATAACCTCCACATTGACTCTGTACTGGTACCCCCTGTATATAACCTCCACATTGACTCTGTACCGGTACCTCCTGTATATAACCTCCACATTGACTCTGTACTGGTACCCCCTGTATATAGCCTCCACATTGACTCTGTACCGGTACCCCCTGTATATAGCCTCCACATTGACTCTGTACTGGTACCCCCTGTATACAACCTCCACATTGACTCTGTACCGGTACCCCCTGTATATAACCTCCACATTGACTCTGTACCGGTACCCCCTGTATATAACCTCCACATTGACTCTGTACCGGTACCCCCTGTATATAACCTCCACATTGACTCTGTACCGGTACCCCCCTGTATATAACCTCCACATTGACTCTGTACTGGTGCCCCTGTATATAACCTCCACATTGACTCTGTACCGGTACCCCCTGTATATAACCTCCACATTGACTCTGTACTGGTACCCCCTGTATATAACCTCCGTTATTGACTCTGTACCGGTACCTCCTGTATATAACCTCCCATTGACTCTGTACCGTACCTCCTGTATATAACCTCCCACATTGACTCTGTACCGGTACACCCTAATATATAACCTCCACAGTGACTCTGTACCGTGCCCCCTGTATATAGCCTCACATTGACTCTGTACCGGTACCCGTATATAGCCTCCACATTGACTCTGTACCGGTACCCCCCTGTATATAGCCTCCACATTGACTCTGTACCAGTACCCCCTGTATATAGCCTCCACATTGACTCTGTACCGGTACCCCCCTGTATATAACCTCCACATTGACTCTGTACCGGTACCCCCTGTATATAGCCTCCACATTGACTCTGTACCGGTACCCCCTGTATATAATATAATAATAATAATAATATAATAATAATAATATAATAATATATGCCATTTAGCTGACGCTTTTATCCAAAGCGACTTACAGTCATGTGTGCATACATTCTACGTATGGGTGGTCCCGGGAATCGAACCCACTACCCTGGCGTTACAAGCGCCATGCTCTACCAACTGAGCTGCAGAAGGACCACAATATAGCCTCCACATTGACTCTGTACCGGCAACCCCTGTATATAACCTTCCACATTGACTCTGTACTGGTACCCCCTGTATATAACCTCCACATTGACTCTGTACCGGTGCCCCCTGTATATAGCCTCCACATTGACTCTGTACCGGTACCCCCTGTATATATAGCCTCCACATTGACTCTGTGCAGTGCCCCCTGTATATAGCCTCCACATTGACTCTGTGCCAGGTGCCCCCTGTATATAAATCTCCACATTGGCTCTGTACCGTACCTCGTATATAGCCTATCACATTGGCTCTGTACCGGTACCCCCTGTATATAGCCTCCACATTGACTCTGTACCGGTACCCTGTATATAACCTCCACATTGACTCTGTACTGGTACCCCCTGTATATAGCCTCCACATTGACTCTGTACCGTGCCCCCTGTATATAGCATCACATTGACTTCTGTACCGTGCCCCCTGTATATAACCTCCACACATTGACTCTCTACTGGTGCCCCCTGTATATAACCTCCACATTGACTCTGTACCAGTACCTCCTGTATATAACCTCCACATTGACTCTGTACTGGTGCCCCCCTGTATATAGCCTCCACATTGACTCTGTACCGTGCCCTGTATATAGCCTCCACATTGACTCTGTACTGGTACCCTGTATACAACCTCCACATTGACTCTGTACCGGTACCCCTGTATATAACCTCCACATTGACTCTGTACGTTGCCCTGTATATAACCTCCACATTGACTCTGTACGGTACCCCTGTATATAACCTCCACATTGACTCTGTACCGGTACCTCTGTATATAACCTCCACATTGACTCTGTACTGGTACCCTGTATATAACCTCTCCACATTGACTGTACCGTACCCCTGTATATAACCTCCACATTATCTGTACTGGTGCCCCCTGTATATAACCTCCACATTGACTGTGCGTGCTTCCTGTATATAACCTCCACATTGTCTCTGTACCGTACTTCCTGTATATAACCTCCACATTGACTCTGTACCGGTACCCCTGTATATAACCTCCACATTGACTCTGTACCGGTGCCTGTATATAGCCTCCACATTGACTCCACTGTGCCCCCTGTATATAGCCTCCACATTGACTCTGTACCGTGCCCACCCCCTGTATATAACCTCCACATTGGCTCTGTACCTGTAAATTCTGTATATAGCCTCCACATTGACTCTGTACTGGTACCTCCTGTATATAGCCTCCACATTGACTCTGTACCAGTGCCCCTGTATATAGCCTCCACATTGACTCTGTACGGTACCCCTGTATATAGCCTCCACATTGACTCTGTACTGGGTACCCCTGTATAAGCCTCCACATTGACTCTGTACCGGTGCCCTGTATATAGCCTCCATTGACTCTGTACTGGTAGCCCCTGTATATAACCTCCACATTGACTCTGTACTGGTAGCCCCCTGTATATAGCCTCCACATTGACTCTGTACTGGTAGCTCCTGTATATAGCCTCCACATTGACTCTGTACCGGTACCCCTGTATATAGCTCTCCACATTGTTCTACTGGTACCTTCCTGTATATAGCCTCCACATTGACTCTGTACTGGTACCCCCTGTATATAACCTCCACATTGACTCTGTACCAGTACCCCCCTGTATATAGCCTCCACATTGACTCTGTACTGGTAGCCCCCTGTATATAGCCTCCACATTGACTCTGTACTGGTAGCCCCTGTATATAGCCTCCACATTGACTCCGTACCGGTACCCCCTGTATATAGCCTCCACATTGTCTCTGTACTGGTACCTCCTTATATAGCCTCCACATTGTCTCTGTACTGGTAGCCCCCTGTATATAACCTCCACATTGACTCTGTACCGGTACCCCCCTGTATATAGCCTCCACATTGACTCTGTACTGGTACCCCCCTGTATATAACCTCCACATTGACTCTGTACTGGTACCTCCTGTATATAGCCTCCACATTGACTCTGTACCGGTACCTCCTGTATATAGCCTCCACATTGACTCTGTACTGGTACCCCCTGTATATAGCCTCCACATTGACTCTGTACCGGTACCTCCTGTATATAGCCTCCACATTGACTCTGTACTGGTACCCCCTGTATATAGCCTCCACATTGACTCTGTACCGGTACCCCCTGTATATAGCCTCCACATTGACTCTGTACCGGTACCCCCTGTATATAGCCTCCACATTGACTCTGTACCGGTACCCCCTGTATATAGCCTCCACATTGACTCTGTACCGGTACCCCTGTATATAGCCTCCACATTGACTCTGTACCGGTACCCCCTGTATATAGCCTCCACATTGACTCTGTACCGGTACCCCCTGTATATAGCCTCCACATTGACTCTGTACCGGTACCCTCTGTATATAACCTCCACATTGACTCTGTACCGGTACCCCCTGTATATAACCTCCACATTGACTCTGTACCGGTACCCCTGTATATAGCCTCCACATTGACTCTGTACCGGTACCCCCTGTATATAGCCTCCACATTTACTCTGTACCGGTACCCCCTGTATATAGCCTCCACATTGACTCTGTACCGGTACCCCTGTATATAGCCTCCACATTGACTCTGTACCGGTACCCCCTGTATATAGCCTCCACATTGACTCTGTACCGGTACCCCCTGTATATAGCCTCCACATTGACTCTGTACCGGTACCCCCTGTATATAGCCTCCACATTGACTCTGTACCGGTACCCCCTGTATATAGCCTCCACATTGACTCTGTACCGGTACCCCCTGTATATAACCTCCACATTGACTCTGTACCGGTACCCCTGTATATAGCCTCCACATTGACTCTGTACCGGTACCCCCTGTATATAGCCTCCACATTGACTCTGTACCGGTACCCCCTGTATATAGCCTCCACATTGACTCTGTACCGGTACCCCCTGTATATAGCCTCCACATTGACTCTGTACCGGTACCCCTGTATATAGCCTCCACATTGACTCTGTACCGGTACCCCCTGTATATAGCCTCCACATTGACTCTGTACCGGTACCCCTGTATATAGCCTCCACATTGACTCTGTACCGGTACCCCCTGTATATAACCTCCACATTGACTCTGTACCGGTACCCCCTGTATATAGCCTCGCTATTGTTATTTTACTGCTGCT
>NW_026281425.1:0-690 GCF_023373465.1 Oncorhynchus keta
GTGTTACTACCATTTCAGTGAAAGGATGGAATGACTTGGTGTTACTACCATTTAGTGAAAGAGATGGAATGACTTCAGAGTGTTCACTACCATTTAGTGAAAGGATGGAATGACTTAGTGTTACTACCATTTAGTGAAAGGATGGAATGACTTAGTGTTACTACCATTTAGTGAAAGGATGGAATGACTTAGTGTTACTACCATTTAGTGAAAGGATGGAATGACTTAGTGTTACTACCATTTAGTGAAAGGATGGAATGACTTAGTGTTACTACCATTTAGTGAAAGGATGGAATGACTTAGTGTTACTACCATTTAGTGAAAGGATGGAATGACTTAGTGTTACTACCATTTAGTGAAAGGATGGAATGACTTAGTGTTACTACCATTTAGTGAAAGGATGGAATGACTTAGTGTTACTACCATTTAGTGAAAGGATGGAATGACTTAGTGTTACTACCATTTAGTGAAAGGATGGAATGACTTAGTGTTACTACCATTTAGTGAAAGGATGGAATGACTTAGTGTTACTACCATTTAGTGAAAGGATGGAATGACTTAGTGTTACTACCATTTAGTGAAAGGATGGAATGACTTGAGTGTTACTACCATTTAGTGAAAGGATGGAATGACTTAGTGTTACTACCATTTAGTGAAAAGGATGGAATGACTTCAGAGTGTTACTAACAT
>NW_026281426.1:0-4118 GCF_023373465.1 Oncorhynchus keta
TGGTGAGATGTTTAGTCAGTTCTCTTATTTTTATTTTTACCTTTATTTAACTAGGCAAGTCAGTTAAAAGAACAAATTCACTCTACCTGATTTGTACCTTGTCAGCTCGAGGGTTTGTATGTGCAAGCTTCCAGGTTACTAGTCCAACGCTCTAACCACTAGGCTACCCTGCCGCCTCTACACTCTAACCACTAGGCTACCCTGCCGTCCCTACACTCTAACCACTAGGCTACCCTGCCGTCCCTACACTCTAACCACTAGGCTACCCTGCCGTCCCTACACTCTAACCACTAGGCTACCCTGCCGCCCCTACACTCTAACCACTAGGCTACCCTGCCGCCCCTACACTCTAACCACTAGGCTACCCTGCCGCCCCTACACTCTAACCACTAGGCTACCCTGCCGTCCCTACACTCTAACCACTAGGCTACCCTGCCGCCTCTACACTCTAACCACTAGGCTACCCTGCCGTCCCTACACTCTAACCACTAGGCTACCCTGCCGCCCCTACACTCTAACCACTAGGCTACCCTGCCGTCCCTACACTCTAACCACTAGGCTACCCTGCCGCCCCTACACTCTAACCACTAGGCTACCCTGCCGCCTCTACACTCTAACCACTAGGCTACCCTGCCGTCCCTACACTCTAACCACTAGGCTACCCTGCCGCCCCTACACTCTAACCACTAGGCTACCCTGCCGCCCCTACACTCTAACCACTAGGCTACCCTGCCATCCCTACACTCTAACCACTAGGCTACCCTGCCGCCCCTACACTCTAACCACTAGGCTACCCTGCCGCCTCTACACTCTAACCACTAGGCTACCCTGCCGTCCCTACACTCTAACCACTAGGCTACCCTGCCGCCCCTACACTCTAACCACTAGGCTACCCTGCCGTCCCTACACTCTAACCACTAGGCTACCCTGCCGCCCCTACACTCTAACCACTAGGCTACCCTGCCGCCCCTACACTCTAACCACTAGGCTACCCTGCCGCCCCTACACTCTAACCACTAGGCTACCCTGCCGCCCCTACACTCTAACCACTAGGCTACCCTGCCGTCCCTACACTCTAACCACTAGGCTACCCTGCCGTCCCTACACTCTAACCACTAGGCTACCCTGCCGTCCCTACACTCTAACCACTAGGCTACCCTGCCGTCCCTACACTCTAACCACTAGGCTACCCTGCCGTCCCTACACTCTAACCACTAGGCTACCCTGCCGTCCCTACACTCTAACCACTAGGCTACCCTGCCGTCCCTACACTCTAACCACTAGGCTACCCTGCCGTCCCTACACTCTAACCACTAGGCTACCCTGCCGTCCCTACACTCTAACCACTAGGCTACCCTGCCGTCCCTACACTCTAACCACTAGGCTACCCTGCCGCCCCTACACTCTAACCACTAGGCTACCCTGCCGTCCCTACACTCTAACCACTAGGCTACCCTGCCGTCCCTACACTCTAACCACTAGGCTACCCTGCCGTCCCTACACTCTAACCACTAGGCTACCCTGCCGTCCCTACACTCTAACCACTAGGCTACCCTGCCGTCCCTACACTCTAACCACTAGGCTACCCTGCCGTCCCTACACTCTAACCACTAGGCTACCCTGCCGTCCCTACACTCTAACCACTAGGCTACCCTGCCGTCCCTACACTCTAACCACTAGGCTACCCTGCCGTCCCTACACTCTAACCACTAGGCTACCCTGCCGTCCCTACACTCTAACCACTAGGCTACCCTGCCGCCCCTACACTCTAACCACTAGGCTACCCTGCCGTCCCTACACTCTAACCACTAGGCTACCCTGCCGCCTCTACACTCTAACCACTAGGCTACCCTGCCGCCTCTACACTCTAACCACTAGGCTACCCTGCCGTCCCTACACTCTAACCACTAGGCTACCCTGCCGCCTCTACACTCTAACCCCTCTGATGTATGGAATGATGTAGCTGTGCTGTGATGATTTCAAATCCAAGCATGTAGGAGCAGTATAGACCTAGTCTGTTCATTATATACATCTACATGATGTATTGTTACACCATGTAGGAGCAGTATAGACCTAGTCTGTTCATTATATACATCTACATGATGTATTGTTACACCATGCAGGAGCAGTATAGACCTAGTCTGTTCATTATATACATGATGTATTGTTACACCATGTAGGAGCAGTATAGACCTAGTCTGTTCATTATATACATCTACATGATGTTACACCATGTAGGAGCAGTATAGACCTAGTCTGTTCATTATATACATCTACATGATGTATTGTTACACCATGTAGGAGCAGTATAGACCTAGTCTGTTCATTATATACATCTACATGATGTTACACCATGTAGGAGCAGTATAGACCTAGTCTGTTCATTATATACATCTACATGATGTATTGTTACACCATGTAGGAGCAGTATAGACCTAGTCTGTTCATTATATACATCTACATGATGTATTGTTACACCATGCAGGAGCAGTATAGACCTAGTCTGTTCATTATATACATGATGTATTGTTACACCATGTAGGAGCAGTATAGACCTAGTCTGTTCATTATATACATCTACATGATGTATTGTTACACCATGTAGGAGCAGTATAGACCTAGTCTGTTCATTATATACATCTACATGATGTATTGTTACACCATGTAGGAGCAGTATAGACCTAGTCTGTTCATTATATACATGATGTATTGTTACACCATGTAGGAGCAGTATAGACCTAGTCTGTTCATTATATACATGATGTATTGTTACACCATGTAGGAGCAGTATAGACCTAGTCTGTTCATTATATATATGATGTATTGTTACACCATATAGGAGCAGTATAGATCCAGCTGCATATTGTGAGATGATCTGTTTGATTATTGATATCCTAAATGCAGATGTGTAGTATAGTAGCCCATGTTTTAAAAACGTGCTCATTAAAAATCTGTTCTGATCAACACATGCTTCTCTTTTGTACGTATCCATATAGTTTTTAAAAATAAAAATACATGAAAAATATAAGTTTTTCTGAAAATAAAAAAATAAAACAAAGATTTTTTTTTACCACGTTCACGTGCCAGTCGGAACTCGGAAACTTGCGTTCAACTAATCAGCAAGTCAGGAATGTTTGAGTGTCCTAGTTCAGCGCATTACCAACTTCAGTCGGTAGTAAATGGTGTGGCCAGTGTGACGTATAATCTAGTGGACGGAACTCTTCCTCAACAACAGCCAGTCGGTTACCTCGGTAACCAACATAGCCGAAACGTTGAAGCTCTTAACCTTTTTACTGCAAAGGGGGTTAAATCAGGGTCACACAGGAGTGATTCATGGTCATCTCAAAACAAATGTACTTTTCAAGAAAAGTCTCACATCTCACATACATGGTTTATGGGCAACAACAACAAAAAAGAAGACACGGTTTTGGGTTTGTTTATTACACTCTATATACATCACAGAAGACATATAACAAAACTGTTTGACATAGAAACACCAGATTTTTGTCGGGATGTTTGAATGAGCCTTTATTTACAATGAAAATCTGAAATAACTTTAAATAAATAAATAATTGCAGCATAAATGACTGCAGGAAATGGCTACAGCGCTTTCTGTGCATATTTGCCGCTGTGTTTTAGACGCACTTCTCTCGAATATGGCTGGTTGTCCCATTTAATGTCATATTTATTTTACTAGTTGCTAGCTGGCTTGCTTTGGTAGCCAGACACTAGACTATCAAAGATATTTATAACTAGCAACCCACTGGGCACAGACGTCAATTCAACGTCTATTCCACTTTGGTTCAATTGTAATTTTCATTGAAATTACGTGTAAAGCCGAGACACTCCATTTCGTATGATATGTTACGAATTTCTATTTGTTATGGCTAACATTAGCTAGGCTAGGGGTTGGGGTTAAGGTTGGGGTTAAGCTAACAGGGTTGATTCCTCAGATGGGGCCACAGTGTCTCCTGACCCCTCCTGTCTCAGCCTCCAGTATTTATGCTGCAGTAGTTTGTGTCGGGGGGCTAGGGTCAGTTTGTTATATCTGGAGTACTTCTCCTGTCCTATTCGGTGTCCTGTGTGAATTTCAGTGTGCTCTCTCTAATTCTCTCTTT
>NW_026281427.1:0-5000 GCF_023373465.1 Oncorhynchus keta
AGCTGACACGCCCTGCAGTGGAGCAGCTAAGAACAAGCTGACACGCCTGTGGAGCAGCTAAGAATAAAGCTGACACCCTGCAGTGGAGTAGCTAAGAACAAGCTGATACGCCCCGCTGCAGGTGAGTGAGTGCAGGCCAGGAAGCGATACGCCCCTGCAGTGGAGCAAGCTAAGAACAAGCTGACACGCCTGCAGTGGAGCAGCTAAGAACAAGTTTGACACGCCTGCAGTGGAGAAGCAAGAACAAGCTGACACCCATGGTATTACAGCACTGGTGCCACGCCTCTGCAGTGGAGTAGCTAAGAACAAAGCTGCACGCCCTGCAGTGAGTAGCTAAGAACAAGCTGACACGCCTGCAGTGGAGCAGCTAAGAACAAGCTGACACGCCCTGCAGTGAGGCTGCAAGAACAAGCAACAAGCTGACACGCCCTGCAGTGGAGTAGCTGAACAAGTTGACACGCCTGCACGCTCTGCAGTGGAGCAGCTTAAGAACAAGCTGACACGCCCTGCAGTGGAGCAGCTAAGAACAAGCTGACACACCCTGCAGTGGAGCAGCTAAGAACAAGCTGACACGCCCTGCAGTGGAGCAGCTAAGAACAAGCTGACACGCCTGCTGTAGTGGAGCAGCTGAGAACAAGCTGACACGCCCTGTAGTGGAGCAGCTAAGAACAAGCTGACACGCCCCTGTAGTGGAGCAGATAAGAACAAGCTGACACGCCTGCAGTGGAGCAGCTAAGAACAAGCTGATTGTTTCCCGCTGTAGTGGAACAGCTAAGAACAAGCTGACACACCCCTGCAGTGGAGAAGCAAGAACAAGCTGACACGCCTGCAGTGGAGCAGCTAAGAACAAGCTGACACGCCCTGCTGTAGTGGAGCAGCTAAGAACAAGCTGACACGCCTGCAGTGGCAGCTAAGAACAAGCTGACACGCCCTGCAGTGGAGCAGCTAAGAACAAGCTGACACGCCCTGCAGTGGAGCAGCTAAGAACAAGCTGACACGCCCTGTAGTGGAGCAGCTAAGAACAAGCTGACACGCCCTGCAGTGGAGCAGCTAAGAACAAGCTGACACGCCCTGCAGTGGAGTACAGAACAAACTGACACGCCCTGCAGTGGAGCAGCTAGAACAAGCTGACACGCCCTGCAGTGGGGCAGCTAAGAACAAGCTGACACGCCCTGCTGACAGGGGGAAGCAGAACAAACTGACACGCCCTGCTGCAGTGGAGTAGCTAAGAACAAGCTGACACGCCCTGCAGTGGAACAGCTAAGAACAAGCTGACACGCCCTGCAGTGGAACAGCTAAGAACAAGCTGACACGCCCTGCTGCAGTGGAGCAGCTAAGAACAAGCTGACACGCCCTGCAGTGGAACAGCTAAGAACAAGCTGACACGCCCTGCAGTGGAACAGCTAAGAACAAGCTGACACGCCCTGCAGTGGAACAGCTAAGAACAAGCTGACACGCCCTGCTGCAGTGGAGTAGCTAAGAACAAGCTGACACACCCTGCAGTGGAGCAGCTAAGAACAAGCTGACACGCCCTGCAGTGGAACAGCTAAGAACAAGCTGACACGCCCTGCAGTGGAGTAGCTAAGAACAAGCTGACACACCCTGCAGTGGAACAGCTAAGAACAAGCTGACACGCCCTGCAGTGGAGCAGCTAAGAACAAGCTGACACGCCCTGCAGTGGAGCAGCTAGGAACAAGCTGACACGCCCTGCTGTAGTGGAGCAGCTAAGAACAAGCTGACACGCCCTGTAGTGGAGCAGCTAAGAACAAGCTGACACGCCCTGTAGTGGAGCAGCTAAGAACAAGCTGACACGCCCTGTAGTGGAGCAGCTAAGAACAAGCTGACACGCCCTGCAGTGGAGCAGCTAAGAACAAGCTGACACGCCCTGTAGTGGAGCAGCTAAGAACAAGCTGACACGCCCTGTAGTGGAGCAGCTAAGAACAAGCTGACACGCCCTGTAGTGGAGCAGCTAAGAACAAGCTGACACGCCCTGCAGTGGAGTAGCTAAGAACAAGCTGACACGCCCTGCAGTGGAGCAGCTAAGAACAAGCTGACACGCCCCTGCAGTGGAGCAGCTAAGAACAAGCTGACACGCCCTGCAGTGGAGCAGCTAAGTGGAACTAAGAAAGCTGACACGCCCTGCAGTGGAGCAGCTAAGAACAAGCTGACACGCCCTGCTGTGGAGCAGCTAAGAACAAGCTGACACGCCCTGCAGTGGAGCAGCTAAGAACAAGCTGACACGCCCTGCTGTAGTGGAGCAGCTAAGAACAAGCTGACACGCCCTGCTGTGGAGCAGCTAAGAACAAGCTGACACGCCCTGCAGTGGAGCAGCTAAGAACAAGCTGACACGCCCTGCTGTGGAGCAGCTAAGAACAAGCTGACACGCCCTGCAGTGGAGCAGCTAAGAACAAGCTGACACGCCCTGCTGTGGAGCAGCTAAGAACAAGCTGACACGCCCTGCAGTGGAGCAGCTAAGAACAAGCTGACACGCCCTGCTGTGGAGCAGCTAAGAACAAGCTGACACGCCCTGCTGTAGTGGAGCAGCTAAGAACAATAACGCCCTGCAGTGGACATTCTCTGACACGTTCTGTAGTCTAAGAACAAAATCTATACATAACACTCCTCTCTCTGTCTCACACACACACACACGCACACACACACACGCACACACACACACACACACACACACACACACACACACACACACACACACACACACACACACACACACACACACACACACACACACACACACACACACACACACACACACACACACACACACACACACACACACACACACTCACACTCTGGTGGAAAAAGTATTCAAATGTCATACTTTAGTAAAAGTAAAGATCCCCTAATAATTGGGGCGGCAGTGTAGCCTAGTGGTTCGAGTGTAGAGGCGGCAGCGTAGCCTAGTGGTTAAAGCGTTGGACAAGTAACCGGAAGGTTGCAAGTTCAAACCCCCGAGCTAACAAGGTACAAATCTGTCATTCTGCCCCTGAACAGGCAGTTAACCCACTGTTCCTAGGCCGTCATTGAAAATAAGAATTTGTTCTTAACTGACTTGCCTGGTTAAATAGGAAATGACTCAAGTTAATGTGAAAGTCACCCAGTAAAATACAATTTGATTTAAAGTCGAAAAGTATTTGGTTTCAAATATACTTACATTTCAAAAGTAAATGGAATTGCTAAAATAAAAGTTAAAGTAAAAGTATACATCTTTTAAAAAATCCTTCATATTAACCAACCAGATAGCAAAATGAAAAGCAGTATAGTTATTGACAGATATCCAGGGACACACTCCAAGGAATGTAGAGAAGTAAAAGTTACCAAAAATATAAATAGTAAAGTACAGATACCCCCAAAAAAAACTACTTAAAGTTGCACTTTCAAGTATTTTTATTAAAGTTCTTTACACCACTGCATGCAAACAGGAACCTGAGGATGTGTGAAGACAAAATGAAGGATGAGTCAGAATGTGTCTGATGGAGTGGAGATGAGAGGTCTAACATGCTAGATCTTAGAGGTGTCAGACCCTAGGGGAGTGGGAAATAAATTATAATCTGACCTGAAAAAAGGGGACTTTCCCCATCTGGTGTTTGGAGATTCAGAGAGATTATGGTTGCAGTAGGACTGTGATATGAACAGGTTATCTGGTGTTTGGAGATTCAGAGAGATTATGGTTGCAGTAGGACTGTGATATGAACAGGTTATCTGGTGTTTGGAGATTCAGAGAGATTATGGTTGCAGTAGGACTGTGATATGAACAGGTTATCTGGTGTTTGGAGATTCAGAGATTATGGTTGCAGTAGGACTGGGTGATATGAACAGGTTATCTGGTGTTTGGAGATTCAGAGAGATTATGGTTGCAGTAGGACTGTGATATGAACAGGTTATCTGGTGTTTGGAGATTCAGAGAGATTATGGTTGCAGTAGGACTGTGATATGAACATGTTATCTGGTGTTTGGAGATTCAGAGAGATTATGGTTGCAGTAGGACTGTGATATGAACAGGTTATCTGGTGTTGGAGATTCAGAGAGATTATGGTTGCAGTAGGACTGTGATATGAACAGGTTATCTGGTGTTTGGAGATTCAGAGAGATTATGGTTGCAGTAGGACTGTGATATGAACAGGTTATCTGGTGTTTGGAGATTCAGAGATTATGGTTGCAGTAGGACTGTGATATGAACATGTTATCTGGTGTTTGGAGATTCAGAGAGATTATGGTTGCAGTAGGACTGTGATATGAACATGTTATCTGGTTTGGAGATTCAGAGAGAGATTATGGTTGCAGTAGGACTGTGATATGAACAGGTTATCTGGTGTTTGGAGATTCAGAGAGATTATGGTTGCAGTAGGACTGTGATATGAACAGGTTATCTGGTGTTTGGAGATTCAGAGAGATTATGGTTTAGGATGGTATGAACAGGTTATCTGGTGTTTGGAGATTCTGTAGGACTGTGATATGAACAGGTTATCTGGTGTTTGGAGATTCAGAGAGATTATGGTTGCAGTAGGACTGTGATATGAACAGGTAATTTTGAACATTTACACTTTTCTGTAGCCTATAGAAGTTGCATTCCTTGTGTTATTAAAGATGATTAAAGATGAGAAAATGCATCCCAAATGACACCCAGTTCCCTACATATTGCCCTACTTTTGACCAGGGCCCTATGAACAAAGTAGTGCACTACATAGGGAATAAGTGTCACGAACATCAAGTCAGGAAATGACTGGACCAAGGTGCAGCATGGTGAATGTACATTCTTTATTTAATGGCGCCAACAAGAAACAACAAGAATCAACAAAACGACCGTGAAGTTTACAGGGCTGTAGTGCCACTAATAAAGATAACTACCCACACTGAAAGGAGGGAAAAGGGCTGCCCAAGTATGATTCCCACCAGAGACAACGACAGCTGTCCCTGATTGAGAACCATACCCAGCCAAAACATAGAAACACAAAATCATAGAAATCAGACATAGAATGCCC